>NC_052350.1:35606849-35640009 GCF_009727055.1 Benincasa hispida
CTAGATCTGGATTCAGTACTAAAGGGAACAACCTATCTACTATCCTTATAACGGGTAGGAGTGAATTCTGTCTTGCACCCTATGTTCCCAGCTATCTACCTAATCTTACCCCTGAAATGGGAGGCTTATTGGGCCAGCGATGATGAGCTTCCATCACCTATGCAGATCTAAGGATAATTTCGAGTGAACAGGAGTTCATAGTTAACTCAGGATTAAGATTAAGTTACCTAGGTCATCAATTAACGAAATAGTCAGTTTTATACATAAACGACATTTAGAACATAAATAGTGACTATTTCATGGTTCAATCTTATGTAAACTCTTTACATAGGATGCCCCCACTCACATATCTCCACATGAACGATTTAGGATCACATCGTTTGTACTAACTACAAAATGAGCCACATCCATAGTGTCCCCAGAATAAGGCGCCCAACCTTTTTCATATACTGTAGACCATTTTGGCTATATATTTGAACTTGATCCATATCTATGTCACTACATAAATTTCAAACTATATTAAATAGCTTAGGACCTTAGTTTATTGGATTCAAGATTACAATTTCAATAACAACTTTATAAAAAAATAAAACAGAATATGTTTATTAATTTACAAACTACGAATTTTAAGACATAAAATCCAACACAATAAGCTTTTAGTGACCTTTAAACAGTGCAACAGAGTAGGAAATTAATATCGCCCATCATTGCAATCATTGGTAAAAAGAGCTGTTTCACCTTGAAATCTATAAATACCCAATGCTACTAGAGAGAAAGAGGGATTGATACATTCACGCACATACATATACATATACATAGAGGACAGAGAGAGCAAGGAGACGAGGCGAAGTCGAGAGAAATCGCTTTTTGTATAGATCGAGAGACTGTCTGAAAAAAGTACAAAGGAGAGAAGTCCAACCCTTGCGAGAGCAAGAATCCGCAACTAAAATAGAGTTGAAGTGATAAAGAGCAGTGTAAAAGGCCACGGGAAGCAAGACATTGCTTACCTGGCATGTTATTTCTCAATCCATTTTGTTATTTTGTACTAAACACTTCATTTGCAGAAAATGGAAACTTCATTTCAATTTATGTTCAATCTCTCCACACCATGCATGAGTAACTAACTTTCTGAATGGGTTAAGAAGTACTTAGCTAGCATGACCTAAGCTATGCATTTTATGCGATCATCTTATCTTATGTATGCGTCATTCATCATTTGGACGTACTTGAGAGAGTAGTCTAAAGATAGAATCTAGGCTTAAGAGAGTTGGATTAGGTCGCATAAGCAAGAGTAGAAACTTAGAAATAAGTTTTATCTGCTGTTTCTCAAACACATCGCATGCATCCTAGAAATAAGAAATGTGGCATTTTGCATTGAGAAATGTAGTACTGATATTTGTGTATAGCATGATCGCATAACTTGTACACAATCTTGGGAAATGTTAGATAAATCCTTTCTCAACCCCTTCATCGCATACTTGTTGTAACTCTATGCTTTCTTCACTCCACGTTCAACTCCGTCGTATAGGAAAATCTAAATGAAAACACCATCTACTTCTTTTTCACCACCGCAATAGAATCAAAAAGTCTGTCACATATCTATTTAGTAGTCCGTGTGTTCGACCCTAGACTTACCAGGAACCTAAGAAGGCTTATACTTGGGCTTTGTTAGGAAAACTTGTATGATCATCGCATCTGCACATTATCGCATACACACATCATCACATCATAAATCTATGAATCAAGTTTTTGGCACCGTTGCCGGGGACTACGGTATTGAGTGTGCTAACAGTAAACATCGTTGATCTTTGCGGCTTTCAACCTTTGTTGCATTGCCATTCCTTCGGTAAAGAAAGAAGCAAGCATTGTATGAGCGAAGGACATGCTCCTGAGCCCAACTACGACCCAAAGATCGAAAGAACATTTCACAGAAGACAGAAAAACAGACGTGGATGACAAGGAAGAACTCATAGAATGGCTGTACAACCTGAAGAATGAGTAACAAATGAAAAAAACATAATGGCAAATCCTATCCTACTAGAAAATGATCGCAATAGACCCATCAGTGACTATGCGTCACCAAACTAGTATGATTTCTCTCCAGGAATCATGAGACTAGTATTGGATAGATCAAGGTTCGAAATGAAGCCAGTAATGTTACAAATGATACAAACAGTAGGATAGTTCGGAGGACGGCTTGGTGAAGATCCGCACGCCCATCTATGAAGCTTCATTGAAATTTGTAACACTTTTGTGCTCCCTAATATTTCCACAGAAGAGGTTCGACTCATGCTATTTCCATTTTCACTATGCGATAAAGTAAAAAAATAGGCATACTCCCTCGAACCTGGAGAGATAACTTCATGGGAACAAGTTGTAGAAAAGTTTATGAAGAAGTATTTCCCTCCTACAGAGAATGCCAGAAGGAGGAAATTTATCACCAATTTTTGACAAGAAGAAGATGAATCGCTCAGTGACGCATGGGTGAGATTCAAGAGACTAGTGTGCGACTGCCCACACAATGGATTGTCGGATTGCCTCCAAATGGAGATTTGCTATCATGGACTCAATTCTGCATCGCGACAGCTGCCAATGCGGCAGCAGCAAGAGGTCTGCTGAAAAAACATATGATGAGGCAAAGAACATTCTTGATCACATCTCGAAAAACCACGAAGATTGGCAAAAAAGCGATCAAAGAGAAAAATCCAAAGAATGTAATGCAAGTAATGGTGCCATCGCATCATTGCAAAATTAGATGAATGTGATGATAAATTTATTACAAGGCATCGCAATAAACAATCCCAGAAATCAAAGAGGGCAAGTCAATGCGATAGAACAGAGCTGTGCTGCATGTGAAGAATCACATTCTGTTGAGGAGTGTCCACGAAATCCTCAGTCAATCTACCTTGTCAAAAATAACCCTTTTTCAAAGGTTGAAAGAACTAACGGGGTGGCAAAATCACCCTAATTTTGCTTGGAAAAACAACCAACAATAAGGTTGTTAACCTATGGCGCAAAGAGAAGGACCACCAGGATGTTTTCAAAGAACTAACGGATAACAACAACAGCAAGCCATCAGCTCTCAAACACCACCATCATCATCCCTGGAAAACTTGTTAAAACAATACATCGAAAAGAATGAAACAGTCCTCCAGAACCAAGCTACATCCATCCGCAACTTGGAAATCCAAATAGGATAAATTGCGGGAGAGCCGAAAAATAGACCGCAGGGGACACTGCCTAGCTCAACTGAGCTTCCACGCAACCTAGGGAATACAGGGAGAGAACACTGCCAAGCAGTCATCCTGATAAGTAGAAAGGCAATGGTAGAAGTTAGGAAGGAGCCTAGCAAGACCGATTCAAAGGAGTAACATGCAATTGAATCAAAGAGACCGTTGTCGTAAACTAAGTCAAAGGAGTCTGAGACTATGGAACCTCAAGATGCGATCACTTCTAAGCCTCCAGACCATGGAATAGTGAAAGTACAGCTACCTCCATTCCCTCAAAGACTGAAAAAGAAGCAAAACGATGAAGGTCAGTATCATCGCTTCCTGGAAATATTGAAACAACTACACATTAATATTCCATTTATAGAAGTAATAAGGCAGATGCCAGTGTATGCCAAGTTTTTGAAGGATATTGTTTGGAAGAAGAGAAGCACGGGAAGATTTGCCACGGTGGCATTAACGCAAGAATCAAATACCATAATCCCACCAAAGATGTGGACCCAGGTAGCTTTACAATACCCTGCTCAATAGGAGAGATCTACATTGGTCAAGCATTATGCGATCTTGGGGCAAGCATCAACTTAATGCCCCTCTCAATCTTCAAACAATTGAATTTAGGACAACTGACACCCACAACGGTGACTCTCCAACTTGCAGATAGGTCCCTAGTACAACCTGAAGGTAAATTAAAGGATGTCTTGGTAACAATCGAAAAATTCATTCTATCTGCAGACTTTATCATTCTAGATTATTAGGCGGATAAAGATGTTCCAATCATATTGGGACGACCATTCTTGTCAACTGGTCATGCTCAAATAGATGTGCACAAGGGAGAAATCACAATGAGCATCAATGGAAAGAAGCTCAGGTTTAATATTATCAAGACAATGAAGTTCCCAAAAGATGAAGGCTTATCAGATTCCAACGATGAACACACTTGCATTGAAGATTGGGAGTCCGAGGAAGAAAATGAACAAAGAGAGGATGCGATAGCATCCTTAAAAACCTGCCATGCAATAACAAAGACAGTGAACAATGAAGAAAAGTTGAATTTTGATGAAGAAAGAAAAACACAGAAACCCTCCTTAGAGCAACCACCTACACCGGAGCTGAAAACTCTACCAAATCATTTAAAGTGCGTTTTCCTTGGCCAGAATGAAACCTTGCCAGTAATCATATCCTCTGCATTACTAGAAGAAAAAGAAACTACATTGCTCATTATTCTGAAGAAATATATTAGAGCAATCGGATGGACGCTCACAGACATCAAAGGTATTAGCCCGACGTAATGCATGCATAGAATTCGGCTCGAAGAAAATCAGAAAGGCTCGATAAAACCTCAACGCAGGCTGAACCCTACGATGAGAGAAGTTTTTAAAAAAGAAATCATCAAGTGGTTAGATGCCAGCATTATATACGCTATCGCTGATAGCACGTGGGTTAGCCCCGTGAAATGCGTTCCTAAGAAGGGCGAGATGACAGTAGTCCCTAACGCAAACAACAAGTTGATCTCAATGAGGACTGTCACAGGTTGGCGGATCTGTATGGACTACAGGAAACTCAACGCGGCAACAAAGAAAGATCATTTCCCCTTACCTTTCATTGATCAAATGCTCGACCGACTAGCAGGGAATGACTATTTCTGTTTCCTTGATGGGTATGCAGGCTATAACTAGATTATTGTCGCACCAGAGAATCAAGAAAAGACCACATTCACCTATCCATACGGAACGTTTGCCTTTCGTCGCATGCCTTTTTGACTATGCAATGCGCCGAGCACGTTTCAAAGGTGTATAATGGAAATCTTCTCCGAGTACCTTGAATACTCAGTTGAAATCTTTACGGACAATTTCTCAGTCTATGGGCAAACATATGAAATCTGTCTAAAAACTTGGAGAGAATATTGAAAAGATGCGAAGAGACTAATCTGGTTCTGAACTGGGAAAAGTACCATTTCATGGTTAAAGAAGGAATTGTGCTTGGGCACAAGGTTTCAAAGAATGGGCCAGAGGTGAATAAAGCAAAGATTGAAGCCATAGAACAACTTCCACCTCCAACAAATGTGAAAGGTTTAAGGAGTTTCTTAGGACACACGGGGTTCTACAGAAGATTTGTTAAGGACTTCTCCAAAATAGCTCGACCGCTGAATGAATTGTTGGAAGCTGATAGACCTTTTGACTTTGATCCACACTGCCTCACCACATTCAAAGCACTAAAGGACGCATTGACTACAGCACCAATTCTGATCGTACCCGATTGGACAAAGCCATTCGAGCTGATGTGCGATGCCAATGGATATGTGATGGGGGCAGTTTTGGCACAAAAGTTAAAGACAATGTTGCAACCCATCGCATATGCGAGCAGAACATTGAACTCCATGCAGGCGAATTACACTACCACAGAGAATGAAATTTTGGCGGTAATTTTTGCAATTGAAAAATTCAAACCTTACCTGTTGGGATCAAAAGTTGTAGTCCACACCGACCACTCGGCGATAAGATATTTAATGACCAAAACAAGATACGAAGCTGAGACTAATCCGATGGGTTCTCCTAGTCCAAGAATTTAATATGGAGATAATCGATTGTAAGGGAACAGAGAACTAGGTCTCTGACCATTTATCGAGGTTAGAGAATCCTGAGGTGGATTGCATTCCGTCACAGGTGAATGCATCGTTTCCTGACAAGCGGTTGCTTAAGATTGAAGAACTACTCCGGTATGCAGATATTGTCAACTTCTTGGTCTGCGAACAATTTCTGAAAAATTACACATCCCATCAAAAGAAACGGCTCATTCATGAATGCAAATTCTACTACTGGGATGAGCTAAATCTTTACAAAAGGGGACTAGACCAGATATTGAGACTTTGTGTTCCAGAGACTGCTTTTCAGCGCATACTCTTTCAATGTCATATGAAGGGCATTTCGGGGGACAGTGCACAGCAGCAAAAGTTTTGCAAAGCAGGTATTACTGGCCAACTCTGTTTAAGAACACATGAGAATATTCCATGAAATGCGATAAGTGCCAATGCACTGGAAACATTTTGGAAAAAAATGCGATGCCAATGAACATCATATTGGAAGTGGAACTATTCGACGCCTGAGGTATAGATTTCATGGGACCATTTCCATCATCAAATGATCATAAATACATTCTGTTGGTCGTCGACTATGTTTCCAAATGGATTGAAGTGGTTTCATGTATTGCAAACGATGCGGCAACAGTCTCCAAGTTCTTACAGAGAAACATCTTCACTCGTTTTGGCACTCCACGTGCGATAATAAGTGATGAAGGGACCCACTTTGTGAATCGTATCATTCACAAATTACTGATCAAATACAATTTCCACTATAAAATTGCCATCGCATATCACCCTCAGACAAACGGACAAGTCGAGGTTTCTAACAGAGAAATCAAGTCGATTTTAGAAAAGGTGGTGAATCCATTGCGGAAGGATTGGGCCATGAAGCTTGACGATGCGTTGTGGGCATATAGGACTGCCTATAAAACACCCATAGGCATGTCACTGTATGCGTTGGTGTTTGGGAAGGCTTGTCATCTGCCATTGGAATTAGAATATAAGGTGCTGTAGGCAATTAAGAAGCTTAACTTTGATCTGAAGGCTGCAGGGGAAGAGAGAAAACATCAGCTACTAAAGTTGGACGAATGGAGACTGCATGCATTTGAGAATGCCAAAATTTACAAAGAACGTATGAAGCGATGGCATGACAAGCGTCTTTGTGAAAAAAATCTCCAAGCAGTACAGAAGGTATTACTGTTCAATTCTAGGCTACGACTCTTCCCGAGAAAATTGAAATCGTGTTGGTTCGGACCATTCATAATTAAAGAAGTTTTCCCGCATAGAGTGGTAGAATTGACAAACGAAGATGGGACCAATGCATTTAAGGTAAATGGACATAGAATGAAGATGTATCATGGGGGAACTTTTCGACGAAATATATCCTTTTTCAGTATCCTTCCTTTATAATTGCCAACTGTTTCTTTCATACCTTTTATCTGCTTGATATGTATCACACTGATCGTAGTAAACGATTGCGATGGAGCAATGTGATAACTTGTAGAAATACAAGTTATTTATGCTGTCTTATTTAGATATTGCGGTAAAAAAAGAGAAAAGTTGCATCAATTGTATAGAAATTGGCTAGGAAATGCAAGAATTATAAATTTTCGTCAATACAATCACTGACACCATTGCGATGGTAGAAAAGAATATTTCAAGTCTGTTTTGTAGGAAATCAAGTCACCATATGTGTTCATGGCTCAAGAGAAAAGATCAACGCATCTACATCGCATTGCGCCCATCATTCAGGAATGATTAAATGATCAACGCAATGACGGCGCATGCGACAATCGATCAAGAGCTTTGCGATCAACGCAACTTCAACCGCATGTGGTAATAAAAAATAACACCGCATGCGAGCAAACGATCTAAGATGCAAAAGAGTAACGCAATTGCGGAGGATTCAAACACATGCACAGCTAACCTTTGTGCCTTTTTTACGGATTGATTGCATAACAGAAGGAATATTTATTCCATCATTTTCGGAATTTCCATAACAATAAAGTGGGGACCACACGGCAGAGAGTCAGAGCATTTATCAATAAATGCCCTCAGAGAATTCTATGAGAAAATATACTTGATACGAGGCTATTTTGTTATTTGTATATTGAAAGAGAGGTTGATCTGAGGGGCAAGACCGAGAGGTGAGTCTCAGGGCGAATCACTCCAAATCCTCGTCGTGAAGCTCTGTATCTAGATCAACTCTATCGGTTGAGCAAGCCTGAGAGGGACGCTCATCCTCCCATTCACTCCATATGTCGGAAAGCGATTTCTCCATCCAGATCTGTGTCAAGACGTCGGCACTCTTCTGTATTTGTTCTATCTCTATCATCAATTGTATCTCATCTTCTTAGTCTAAATCATTCACACCATGTATCAGACGCTTGATTCTATAATTAAATGTCATGATCATTTTCATCTCCATATTTCTGTCTACTTCCGTTCCTCCATTAATCGCTTTCTCCACGATGTTTTCTTAATCCCTTGGTAATTAGAATGAATTAAACAAGTAAATTAATCTGTGCTAAAGGAATAAATATGTTTAGCTAGAGCATGCTAGACGACATCTTCACCTGTGAGAGCAGAAGTGAAGATGCCATTCTGATCTATCGAGAGAAGGTTAGAAGAATGCGTTAACTAATGCGAGAAGTACTTCCAGAGATGGAAGCAACCTTGTGTTCATTACATTCATCCCTGTTTCACCACAGAGATGTGGGGACATGGCCGATCACCGAGAGGTTTATGCCAAGGGAAAGAGGAACCGTAGTTATATCTTTAATGCAATTAATGAACTTGCGATATTTGTACTAATTGTCTTTTCTCTTTCTGCGTCGTACATAAAGCATTACACCGTATAATACGATTCTTTCTATAACCTTCAAAGTCAGTCTCAAACTCGATATCATGTTTCATGTAACCTATATCTTGTATCATCATAGCTTAGGTTTACTTTTATCGCATTTTATTTTATTACCGCAACTTTACTTTACAGCATATTTTACTTTACCGCAATTTTAAATATCTATATAAACCAATCTTTTATTAATTGAAAAACCCTCGGTCGCATATATCACAAATGTAACACATTAACTACGCAATTCCTGTGTTCTACCTCGGTTCATTCCGAGAAAACTTGCGGTGAAATTATACTTGGTTTCAACGCAAGGAAACTTGTGACAACGCATAGCATACTACAAGCATCTCATTAATAATGCATACATCTTGAAGTAGTATCGTATATCATAATCATCGCATAAAGTGTGCATGAGCAACAACACAACATAAGATTACATTTTGTGTTACAAGTTTAGGGCAACATGAGCTTGTAGCACATCATTAAGCATGCACATTACATTCATCAAATGTCATGTCAGCAAGTTTATGGCGCCGTTGCTGGGGACATGGACTTGTTAATTCATTCACATTTAAATGTCGTGTCATCAAGTTTATGGCGCCGTTGTCGGGGACATGGACTTGTATCATGCATCATATATCGTAGTGCATGTGCTTAAAATAGATAGATCAATTTTATGTCAACAAGTTTATGGCGCCGTTGCCGGGGATTGGTAATGGTTATTGTTGAGTATGTTTGTGATATTGTGCAGGACATATCTCTTTGTATTGGCTGTTTATCGTGAAGAGCAGTCTAACGGCTTATGAGCTCTGGAGTGATCCAGATATTCTAAGCGGACCTAGAGATCAAGTGTATTATTCGCACGGAAGCACATTAGGGCCGAATTAAGTGGTGAGGAAGCATGGCTAATAATAACAAGGCACCAACAGGGAATCAAAGGGAGAATTTGCCAGCGCAAGATTCTATATTTCTTGTTGCTGACTGCAACATCCCAATGAGATACTATGCGGCGCTGGATTTCTATAACTTCTCACCAGGAATTTCAAGATCAACGATTGAGGAGAATGTAGGCTTTGAAATAAGACCGATTATGCTACAAATGATTCAGAATGTGGGTCAACTTTGAGGATTACAAGGAGAAGACCCAATGCGCATTTGACAAGTTTTGTAGACATGTGCAGTGCATTTTCCATGCCTGGTGTGACTCAAGAAGGACTTAGGTTATATCTTTTCCCGTATACATTGCAGGACGAAGCAAAGAGGTGGGCTCAGTCGTTAGAGCTAGATGACATTAACGCGATAGGGAACAGATTGGTTGATAGGTTCATGAACAGGATTCTTCCCTCCAGCCATCAACGCGAAGACGGAGAGGATGTGTTGAATTTTGAGCAAAAGAGTTATGAAATTTTGGACACCGTCTTGTGCATTTTCAAACAATTAGCGAAGAGTTGTCCGAATATCGGGAATTGATAATTGCGTTTGAAGAGTGGTTTTGGAGCAAGAGTAGACAGTGACGATGTGTTATAATAACTGAGCACACTGTAGATCAAATGACCACCATGACCTCGCTCCTTCAGACGATGGCCTATCAACAGAGAAAGTTCAGCGCAAGTTAATGCGTTGATGCACAGGCTGTAAATGAACTGCGTTTCAAATGTGGGGAGGACATCCAGCAGAAGTCTGCCCCGGGAATCAACAGGCCGTATATTCTGTCTATAATGAGTCATTTGGCAACATCTATAACCCTGGTTGGTGGGATCACCCAACTTTAAGTTGGGACGGGAATCACAACTAGGGGAGTTATAGTTTCCACCAGAACAGTTGTCAAGGGGATCGAGGCAACCCTCTGGTCTTCACTAATTCGGACTGTAGTCTAGGTAACCCTCAAAGTATACCACCCTACGACCAACCGTTCTTATATGATACCTCTTGTAGTACCTCGTCTCTGGAGACTTCACTGAAGCATTATATCAAAAAGAGCGAGGCGATTAGACAATCGCAAGCTGACTCCCTTAGAGGTTTGGAAGAGCAGATTGAACAGCTTGCAATTGAGTTGAAAAATAAAATGCTTGGTAAGCTGCCTAGCAGTTTAGGAGCATCGGGGCCACGAGGTAAAGAGCAATGTCATGCAGTGACATTGAGGAGTGGTAAAACAATAGCCCCTGTGCTACCAGTACCAGATCAAACAACAAGGCCAATAGATCTAACTGTCGATGATGACCAATCAATCAGTAGTGGAAAAATTACCAGTTCAGAAGTAAGTACACTTACAAAAGATGAAGCTCCTCAAGACTTGAATTCTAAATCAATGCAACCTCCAACTAATGAAACACAGCAAGAATAGAACCTCACCAAACAGCCAACTCAACAAGAAGTAAGGTGGGATCCTCCACCTTTTCCGTCCAGGCTAAAGAAGAAAGATGATTGCAAGTAATTCCAAAGGTTCCTGGACGTTCTTCGACAATTACACATCAATATTCCCTTAATAGAAGCTTTGGAACAGATGCCAAGCTATGTAAAATTTCTCAAGGATATACTTGCTAACAAAAGAAAGATTGGGGAGAATGAAACAATTGCGTTAATGTATGAATGTAGTGCACTGTTTCAAAACAATATCCCCACCAAAATGAAGGACCCTGGGAGTTTTACATTGCCCTGCTCAATAGAAGGGAAGAAGGTTGGGAACGCGCTGTGTGATTTAGGGGCGAGCATAAATCTAATGCCCTTATCGATCTTTAAGAAGTTGGATATTGGCAACGCAAGACCAACCACGATCACATTACAGTTGGCCGATAGATCGATAACGCATCCTGAGGGCAAAATAGAGGATGTACTCATTCAAGTGGACAAGTTTATCTTCCCGGTGGACTTTATCATATTGGATTATGAAGCTGACAGAGAAGTACCTATCATCTTGGGTCGCCCATTTCTTGCAACAGGGCGAGCGCTGATGATGTGCAAAAAGGAGAACTCACCATCAGAGTTGACGATCAGGAAGTGAAGTTCAACGTTTTCAATGCGTTGAAGTACCCAAGTGATATGGAGAATTGCTAATATATTGAGGAATTACGGGAAGAACCTTGGCACGAACCCCTGGAAGAATTGGAGGAAGAAGAATTTGGAATCAGTGCAATATGGGAGGAGGATTGCACCGCAATTCATGTTGAATCAAATTATGAACCACTCAAGTTATCTGAACGAACTTCACAACGCACTAAGCCATCTTTGGAAGAACCACCCGTACTAGAATTGAAGTCGTTGCCTATGCACCTCAAGTACGCTTACTTAGGAGGTAACAACACATTACCGGTTATTATTTTTGCCTCGTTGAGTAAGGAGAAAGAAGACGCACTCATACAGATCCTGAGAAATAGTGCAAAGGCTTTAGAATGGACCTTAGCAGACATTCGAGGAATCAGTCCCTCATACTGCATACATAAGATTCGTCTAGAAGAAGGAAAGACATGATCGATAGAAAGGCAACGTCGCTTGAACCCTACTATGAGGGAGGTGGTGAAGAAGGAAATAGTGAAGGAGCTAGACATAGGTGTCATCTACCTGATATCTGATAGTAGCTGGGTGAGCCCAGTGCAGTGTGTTCCAAAGAAAGGGGGGATGACAGTCGTCACTAATGACAAGAATGAATTAATTCCCATAAGAACGACTACGGGGTGGAGAATCTGTATGTATTATCGCAAGTTAAATTTGGCCACTAAAAAGGACCACTTCTCACTCTCGTTCATTGATCAGATGTTAGACAGACTTGTTGGGAATGAATTCTTCTGTTTTCTTGACGGCTATTTAGGGTACAACCAAATAGCAATTGTGTCGGAGGATCAAGACAAGACAACCTTCACGTGCCCATTTGGTACGTTTGCATTCTGACGCATGCCATTTGGACTCTGCAATGCGCCAAGCACTTTCCAACGATGTATGATGGCGATCTTTTCAGATTACCTGGAGGAGTCAGTCGAAGTCTTCATGGACGATTTTTCAATTTTCGGCAATAATTATAACTCCTATTTAGCTAACCTCGAGAAAGACTTGAAGAGATTTGTGGCAACGAATCTTGTTCTAAATTGGGAAAAATGCCACTTTATGGTTGAAGAAGGGATTATTTTGGGTCATAAGATCTCGAAGGCAGGATTGGAAGTAGATCAGGCGAAAATCAACGCAATTTCCAAGCTACCTCCACCAGTGAACGTGAAAACACTTAGGAGCTTTCTAGGACATGCTGGGTTTTATTGAAGATTTATTCGCAACTTTTCCCAGATCGCAAGGCCCTTAAGTGCGCTGCTTGAAGCTGACCGCGAATATAATTTTGATGATGCGTGCACTGAAGCATTCGACACATTGAAAGATGTGCTCACCACCTCACCTATTTTGATTGCGCCAGATTAGACGCAACCATTTGCGTTGATGTGTGATGCTAGCGGTTATGCAGTGGGCGCAATGTTGAGTCAGTGTAAGGACAAGGTATTGCATCCTATCTATTATGCGAGCAAAACGTTGAATGATGCACAGGAAAATTATACAACCACGGAGAAGGAAATGCTCGCAGTGGTATTTGCATTGGTGAAATTTTGACAGTATTTAATCAGAACAAACGTTTTGGTGTATACTGATCACTCTACGATCAAATATTTGATGACAAAGAAGGATGCAAAACCAAGGCTTATACGGTAGGTATTGCTCCTGCAAGAGTTTGACCTAGAAATCAAAGACCAGAAGGGCACCGAGAACCAAGCCGCTAATCATTTGTCAAGATTGGAAAACAGTGAGGTTCAAGGGAAAGAAAAAGATATTGAGGAAAGATTCCCTGATGAGTTGCTGATGTTAATAGATATTAATGTTCCCTGGTATGCGGACATTGTGAACTTCATCGTCTGCAGTCAAATACCAGATGACTATAATTACCAGCAGAAGAAGAAGCTAAGACATGACGTCAAATTTTATTTATGGGATGACCCATTCGTATATCGACTTGAACCTGATCACATATTACGTCGATGCGTTCCTGAGCACGATGTCAAGCACATTATGGAGCTGTGTCATGAATCCCCTTAGGGAGGACATTTTGGGGGGTAGCGGACTACCGGAAAGGTCCTACAGTGTTGCTATTTCTGGCCAACACTGTTTAAGGATGCCCATGCTCACATTGTGCAATGCAACAGATGCAAGAGAATGGGGAATATGTCTAAAAGAAATGAAATGTCGTTGTCGTCAGTCTTAGAAGTTGAATTATTTGATTTTTGGGGAATTGACTTCATGGGCCCGTCAATAGATGCAACAGATGCAGGGGTGTGTTGCACTCGTATGTGTTCTTTGCCCGTCCTTAGCGAAGATGCACTATGTCGAGATAGTGTTACATTGGTAGAAATACCGTGCGCCCGTCCTCCAGAAATGCATTGGGTTAAGGGGTGTGTTATAGGAATACGTGCATTGTTGCCCGTCCTCAGCAAAAATGCATTTGCATTAATGAAAACACGGTGTTAATTTTTAATCGTGCACCCATCTGAATCAAATTCAAAGATAATTTCAATTCATTATTTTTCATTGTTTAATTAAATTCTTTGATTCTTTGTATAGGCAAAAATTTTGTATTGCGTTATTTGTAATTACTTGTATACTTAGTTAACTTTCAATACAACTAAGTAGCAATTCTCTCTATATGCCTGTGCCTCTTCTTTATCATCCTTTGTCAACTTTGCGATATTCTTAATCTATCATTTTGCGTTATTTATTGCGCTGCCATGATGTATAATATGCATACACTTAGAAGCATTTCCCATACTTTGTAATTTCTAACTAATATTTAGTTAATTCGTAGCTTAGCAATGCTTTACCTTTTACCTTCAAAATTATGCTCAAACCTTCTTTTTGAAATTTTGTCTAAGCGTTTGTCTATTCTGTCCAAACAACGCAATGAGGACCTTGCGTACCTCTAAATTTGGGGGTGGGGAAGGTCTGAGCATATGAGATCAAGAGTATGCGGTCATTAAGAAAAAATGCGTTCATTATCTCCAAGAAATAATATATATATATATGTATATATATATGTATATATATTTTCATTTAAACTCCAATGCCAGTGCAAGGGAAACCTCAAAAACATTCACAAACCTGATAAGAGTTAAGTTGTGAAAAGAGCCTGCTCGTAGTTGGATGTTCGAATGATACCTGTAGGAACAAGCCAAAACGAAGGTGAGTTTCCAAGATCAATGCAATATGAAAAGAGAAAAATGCAAAAGAAAAATCAAAAAACAAGAGACAACTCCTCTGAAATTCATGAGTTAAAATTGAGATTGGCACACAATCGTAGTTGAATGTTCGCATGAAACCTATGGGAACAAGCCAAAACGAAGGGTGTAACCATGATCAATAGTCTGTAATAAATGATGCAAATTTTGACCATCGCATCCAGGCACATCAAGTTTTTTTGACAAGAAGAGGTAAACATTCTTTTTAAAACTAGAAAAGCATTTTGGAGCAGAAATTTGTAGTATAGAAGAATAAAGTAGGGCTTTGCTATGAATTAGCAAGGATAGAAGGAAATTGCGTTGTTAAGTAATGTACCTAAGTGGAGCATTTGGAGCAACCAATCGACGCAAATTTAGGATAGGAATTGAGCATTATTACCTTAGTAGAAGATATGCTTGACAACAAGCATATATCTAAATTTGGGGGTGTGATAACTTGTAGAAATAAAGGTTATTTATTCTGTCTTACTTAGATATTGCGGTCAAAAGAGATAAAAGTTGCGTTAATTGTATAGAAATTGGCTAGGCAATGCAAGAATTATAAATTTTCGTCAATACACCCACTGACACCATTTCGATGGTAGAAAAGAATATTTCAAGTCTGTTTTTCACGAAATCAAGTCACCGTATGCGTTCATGGCTTAAGAGAAAATATTAATGCATCTATGTCGCATTGCCCCCATCATTCTGGAATGAATAAACGATCAACGCAATGACAGCGCATGCGACAATCGATCAAGAGCTTTGCGATCAACGCAACTTCAACCGCATGTGGTAATAAAAAACAACACTGCATGCGAGCAAACAATCTAAGATGCAAAAGAGCAATGCAATTGCGGAGGATTCAAACACGTGTGCAGCTAACTGTTGTGCATTTTTTACGGATTGATTGCATAACAGAAGGAACATTTATTCCACCATTTTCGAAATTTCCATAAAAATAAAGTGGGGACCACACGGCAGAGAATTCTATGAGAAAATATACTTGATACGAGGCTATTTTGTTATTTGTATATTGAGAGAGAGGCTGATCTGAGTGTTGATCGGAGAAGATCCAGGAAGAAAAGGGGCAAGGCCGAGAGGTGAGTCTCAGGGCGAATCATTCAAAATCCCCATCGTGAAGCTCTGTACCTAGATCAACTCTATCGGTTGAGCAAGCCTGAGAGGGACGCTCATTCTTCCATTCACTCCATACGCTGGCAAACGATTTCTCCATCCAGAACTGTGTCAGGACATTGGCATTCTTCTGTATTTGTTTCTATCTCTATCATCAATTGTATCTCATCTTCTTAGTCTAAATCATTCACACCATGTATTAGACGCTTGATCCTATAATTAAATGTCATGATCATTTTCATCTCCATATTTCTGTCTACTTTCGTTCCTCCATTAATCGCTTTCTCCACGATGTTTTCTTAATCCCTTGGTAATTAGAATGAATTAAACAAGTAAATTAATCTGTGCTAAAGGAATAAATATGTTTAGCTAGAGCATACTAGACAACATCTTCACCTGTGAGAGTAGAAGTGTAGATGCCATTCTGATCTGTCGAGAGAAGGTTAGAAGAATGCGTTAACTAAAGCGAGAAGTACTTCCAAAGATGGAAGCAACCTTACGTTCATTACATTCATCCCTGTTTCATCACAGAGACGTGGGGACACGGCCGATCACCGAGAGGTGTACGCCAAGGGAAAGCGGAACCGTAGTTATATCTTTAACGCAATTAATGAACTTGCGATGTTTGTACTAATTGTCTTTTCTCTTTATGCGTCATACAAAAAGCCTTGCCACCGCATAACACGATTCTTTGTATAATCTTCACATTCAATCTCAAACTCGATATCATGTATCATGTAACCTATATCTTGCATCATCATAGCTTAGGTTTAATTTTATCGCATTTTATTTCATTATCGCAACTTTACTTTACCGAAATTTTAAATATCTGTATAAACCAATTTTTTATTAATTGAAAAATGCCCGGTCGCATATATCACAAATGTAACACATTAACTATGCAATCCCGGTGTTCAACCTCGGTTCATTACGAGAAACTTGCGGTGCAATTATACTTGGTTTCAACGCAAGGAAACTTGTGACAATGCATAACATACTACAAGCATTTCATTAATAACGCATACATCTTGAAGTAGTATCGTATATCATAATCATCACATAAAGTGTGCATGAGCAACAACACAACATAAGATTACATTTGTTGTTACAAGTTTAGGGCAACATGAGCTTGTAGCACATCATCAAGCATGCACATTACATTCATCAAATGTCATGTCATCAAGTTATGGCGCCATTGCCGGGGACATGGACTTGTTCATTCATTCACATTTAAATGTCTTATCATCAAGTTTATGGCGTCGTTGCCAGGGACATGGACTTGTATCATGCATCATATATCGTAGTGCATGTGCTTAAAATAGACAGATCAATTTTATGTCAAGACAATGCGATAACCTCAAAACACGCGACCGGTTTGATCAGCCCATCACAATCAAAGAATCAACCCACTATAGGAAAGGATGTGATCAAAATGATGCGGGCAGAAAAATTAAATTTGGGGGTTGTATCCTTCTTTGTCTCGTCGTATTTCAATTTTTGCACTTGTCATTTTCAATCTAATATTGTTGAATTCTACCATTGCATCCTCTTTCGTTTGACTCAATCCTGAATTTTTTATTGCTTTATTTGATCGCCGCATTCACCCCTTGCCCATTATGACTTCAATGACGAAATTTATGCTTTTTTCCTTACCGCATGTACTGGAGTCAGATTAATTTCAGGACAATCAATTCATGAAACATTTCTAAAATTTAGCGGTCTATCAGCTTTCCTTCAAAACTATTTTTATGAAATTTCCTAAGTCTATTGCATGAATTATTTCATCTTTCAGTAATGAGGACATTATTGTGTGTTAAATTTGGGGGTGCTAGTAATGTTATTTTCAACCTTGTTACTTTTAGAAATTACAAAAAAAAAAAAAAGAAGAGGGAAAATTATATTAAAGTTGAGATTAAATGGATCCTGCTCATAGTTGGATGTCCGCATACACTCGTTGGGCAAGCCAAAACGAAAGGTGGGATCATGATCAACGTTAGAAACCAAGTGAATCGCAAACTCCGCTGCCAAATAAAGAGATGGGCATGAGTTTTGACTAAGAAAGAGCGCTTGCTCGCAGTGGATGTCCGCATGACACCCGGTGTGACAAGCCAAAACAAGGCTGGGGGAACTCGGATCAGTGCATAATTACAAAATGAATATTTGAATCGTGCAAGGTGTCAAAATCAACATTGAACACCCCCCGGTTAAGATAAAATTTGAATAAATCATGCGATATACCTAGAAACGCAGCTTGAAGATTTTTTTTTTTTTTTAAGGTTTAAGGTTCGGTCCCTAAAGATTAGAAATATTTTAGGAAGAGATCGGGATAGAAATAAGAAGGCATTGTTCATGAAATTTGAATAAGACACTTGAGAAGTCTAGGTAGGGTAAAGGCGGTTGGAAAATTTTTAAAGAAAAATATTTAGTTTATGCTTGTAGGAAAAGCATTATTTTTTGTTTTAAATTTGGGGGTGTGATAATTGTGAATAACAAGTTATTACATCCAAAGTAAAACAATAAAGAATGTTGATTGGTAAAATAGGGCATATCATGCTTCTGAAAGCTCTGCCAAACTAAAAGGATTTGTGATTGCTAATGCTCATCAGATAAAAAAAGTTATAACTCCTTACTATTATGCTGCAGGAACAATGCGATGTGCATATTGAAATGAGATTCGTACAAGGATCACAATGTGACATTTCGATGCTTTGAGGTTCAAGCTTGTGAGAAGTTTTTCAAAAGTGATCGCATAAAGACCTCGCATCAAGGTGACAACATAATAAATCATGATGGGACATAAAGCTGATAACGGTCAATTTCGAATTTAGTTGACAAGCCATTAAAAACCATATTGTTGCAAGTACATTGAACTTTTGGTGACCTTTAAATGGCGTAACAGACTACGAAATTAATGTCACCCATCATTGCAATCATTGGTAAAAAGAGCTGTTTCACCTTGAAATCTATAAATACCCAATGCTACCAGAGAGAAAGGGGGATTGATACATTCACGCACATACATATGCATATACATAGAGGACGGAGAGAGCAAGGAGACGAGGCAAAGCTAAGAGAAATCACTTTCTGGAAAGATCGAGAGACTGCTGGGAAAACAGTACAAAGGAGAGAAGTCCAACCCTTGCGAGAGCAAGAATCCACAACTAGAATAGAGTTGAAGTGATAAAGAGCAGTGTAAAAGACCATAGGAAGCAAGACATTGCTTACCTAGCTTGTTATTTCTCAATCCATTTTGTTATTTTGCACTAAACACTTCATTTGCTGAAAATGGAAACTTCATTTCGATTTATGTTCAATCTCTCCATACCATGCATGAGTAACTAACTTTTGGAATGGGTTGAGAAGTACTTAGCTAGCATGACCTAAGCATGCATTTTATGCGATCATCTTTTCAAATGTATGCGTCATTCATCATTTGGACGTACTTGAGAGAGTAGTAATAGAATCTAGGCTTGAGAGAGTCGGATTAGATCGCATAAGCAAGAGTAGAAACTTAGAAATAAGTTATATCTACTATTTCTCATACACATCGCATGCGTCCTAGAAATAGGAAATGTGGCATTTTGAATTGAGAAATGTAGTACTGATATTTGTGTATAGCATGATCGCATAACTTGTACACAATCTTGGAAAATGTTAGCTCAATCCCTTTTCAACCCCTTCATCGCATACTTGTTGTAACTCTACGCTTTCTTCACTCCATGTTCAATTCCGTCGCATAGGAAAATCTAAATCAAAACACCATCTACTTCTTTTTCACTACCGCAATAGAATCAAAATGTCTGTCGCATATCTATTTAGTAGTTGGTACACTGAAAATGGATTCCGTGTTGTGCATGCATGATAATGTGCTACAAGCTCATGTTGTCATAAACTTGTAACACTATTTTTATATCTTACAGCATATGAACACATATGAATATGAATGAATGAACAAGTATACGCGTTAAAAACATAAACTTGGTGACAAAGATGGAATGTTATGTTGTGTTATTACTCATGCACACTTTATGCGATACTACTTCTAAATATGCATTGTTAACTATATGCTTGTAGTATGCGATAGAGTAATGCGTGTCACAAGTTTCCTTGCGTTGAAAGCAAGTATAATTCCAATGCAAGTTTCTCAGAATAATCCGAGGTAGAACATAGGGATTGTTTTCGTTAATGCGTTACTTTTGTGATACATGCGACCGGTTTTACAATTAATAAAGAATTGGGTTTATACAGGAATCTAAAATGCGATGAAAATAAAATTGCGTTGATAAAATAAAATTGCGTTGATAAAATAAAATTGTGTTGAAAATAAAATCCTAAACTAACATGATACATGATACTGAGGTCGAGACTGACCGTGAAGTTATACAAAGAATCGTGGCATGCAATGACAAGTCTTTATGGATGAATCAGAAAGAGAGAGAGTAAATAGTGAAAACAACACAACTTTGTTAATTGCGTTAAAGATGCAACTAAGGTTCCGCTTTCCCTTGGCGTACACCTTTCGGCGATCAGCCGCGTTCCCATATCTCTATGGTGAAACAGGGATGAACGTGATGAATGCAAGGTTGCTTCCATTTCTAGAAGTACTTCTCGCTTTAGATAACGCATTCTTCCAACCTTCTCTCGATAGGCGGAATAACATCTTCACTTGTGCTCTCACAGGTGAAGATGCCATCCAGCATGCTTTAGCTAAACATAATTATTTCCTTAACACAAATTAATTACTTGCTTAATTATTGCTAATTACCTAGGGAATTAGGAAAACGTCATGGAGAAAATGGATTATGGATGAACGGAAATAGACAGAGAGATGACAATGGAAATGATCATAACATTTATTACTAAGATTAAGCGTTCGATACACGATGCGAATGAAAGATTAAGAAGATGAGTACGAGTGATGAAATAGAGTTAAAAAACAAATACAGAAAAGTGTCAACGTCTTAACACAGATCCTAGATGGAGGTTTTTCTTGTCGGCGTATGGAAGTAATGGAGAGGAGAGCTTCCCTCTCAGGCTTGCTCTTCTGGTAGAAATGACCTTCGTACAGAGCTTCAACGGCAGGGATTGGAAGGATTCTTTGCCCGGAGATTCACCTCTCGCCCTTGTCTCGTGATTCTTCCTGGATCTACTCTGGAAGTTGCTCAGACCATGTCTCTCTCTCAGATTTAAGTATCATACACGTTCTTATGTATAAGTATATCTTTCAATGGAATTGCAGAAGCTATTTATAGGCAAGCTCGAGCCATTAACGCATGCGGTGACTGATTTCCTGCAAAACAGAAATTGAAAACACTATATTCTACCATCGCAATGGTGTTAGTGGGTTGTATTTGACGACAATTTATAATTCTCGCATTTTCTTAGCCCAATTTCTATTACTATCGACGTAACTTTTCTTTCTTTTAGTCGCAATATCTAAATAAAATAATATAAATAACTTGTATTTCTACAAGTTATCACACCCCTCAAATTTAGATATATGCTTGTCCTCAAGCATATCTTCACTAAAGCAAATATTGTTTAGTTCTAATCCTAAATTTTGCGTCGATTGGTTACTCCGAATGCTCACCCTAGGCAATATACTTAAATTCAACGCAATTTCCTTCTATCCTCGATAATTCATAAACAAAGCCCTACTTTATTCTTTTGATACAACAAATCTCTACTAAAAAATTCCTTTCTTGTTTGAAAAGAAATGTTTACCTCTTCATGCAAAAATAACTTGGAATGCGTCCGTATGCGGTGGTCAAATTTTGCATTATATTAAATTAGAGATTGTTGATCATGGTTACACCCTTCGTTTTGGCTTGTTTCCATGGGTGTCATGTGAACAATCCAAACTACGGTTGTGTACTAATCTCAACTTCAACTCTTGATTTTCAGCTAAGTTCAACTTTTTACTGGTCAGAGGAGTGTCTCTATATACTCTTTTTTCTCATTTTTCCTCTTTTTTCATATTGCGTCATTCTTGGAAACCCACCTTCGTTTTGAGCTTGCTCCCACGGGTTGTCATGCGAACATTCCAACTACGAGCAGGTTCCTTTCAACCGACTTAAAACTGCTTATCATCAGTTGGCGATTTTGATTTTCCCTTGCGCTGACATTAGAGTTTATATGATTTTTTTTTTGACAATGAATGCATTTTCTAATGACCGCATCCACTTGATCACATCTGCTCAGACCTTCCCCACCCCTAAATTTAGAGATGCGCAAGATCCTCATTGCATTGTTTTGGACAGAATAGACAAACACTTAGACAAAATTTTGAAAAGAAGGGTTGAGCAAAATTTTGAAGGATAAAAGGTAAAGCAGTGCTATTGCGACGAATTATCTAAGTGTTAGTCATGGGAAATGTTTCTAAGGTAATGCATATAATTCATCATGGCAGCGCAATTAATAATGCAAAATAAAAGATAACGAACATCGCAATAACTGATAAAGGATGATAAATAAGAGGCTAACACATACGGAAAGAATTGTTACTCAGTTGTATTAAAAATTAACCAAGTATGCAAAGAATTACAAATAACGCAATATAAAATTTTAGCATGTACAAAGAATCAAGTAATTAGCTTCTATACATAGAAAAATGAATGAAATAAAAATAAAAGAATGACCGCAATAAAAAAAATGTAAAGTTATTAAGAAGGAGAAGGAGAAGGTGGAGGATTTTGATGAGGTACGCGAGGAGCTTCTTGGAAATGCAGATGTTGCTGGAGTGCAGAGGCACCATGGGACCATGAAGATACGCTGTCAAAATGTTGAAATATTCATGGTTGCGCTCCGCTACTTGCCTTTGGTTCAGGTGTATAGTATAGATGTTGAGTTGAATATTGATTAACACCTTCCTTGTCATAGCAACACTGCGTTGCAATTCTTCTTGTCGCTCGTATACCTCTGTTAGGCGCTGGCAGAAAAATTCAATTTGATGCGAGAGAAGAGAAAGCATATCGGCAAGTTCAGTAGCTAAGGTGGCAATGGTAGGTTGCGCCCGTGATGTTTCACCATCATCGTTTTAAGGTTGGGTAGAAGTACCTTCACCCAAATCGCGTGAGTCATCAACATGCGGTGGTGGAGGGGAAAATTGCGATGATGATGAAGGTAAGGATGAAGCTACTGGATATGCGTTTGGTGAATCAGGAGCAAGGAAAAGGTTGGTAAAATGTTCAGGAAGTGGGGAAGGAGGTTCTGCGGGAGGGCTTGGAGGGCAGATGATCAAAGGATAAGGGTCCAAGGGTTCAAGATCTTGCGGTGATGGCTCTTGGACTTTTTCCTTTTCCTTGTCAACCTTGCGGTATTTCTTTGGTTTCGGATGCTGCAGCGCATTTAAGTCAATCATAGGCCGTTTAAATGGAAGTTCAGGGAAATGCTGGGAATCTTTGAGTAGCATTCTCAAAATCTTGACGTAGATAAGACCATGTACTTCTGGCATTGGTTCCTCTTTAATACCCACACCTAATGAGAGGCATAGGCTTGAGACTCTCCAAGGAAATAAATATTGGCCTCTTATGTGCCCCACAAAACCTCGAATCTGTCTTGCGATCAATTGGCCCATGTCTATTGGAATGCCGTGTGGGATGCAATATGTGGCCATGACTCTATCCCTCGAAATTTTTTTGTCATGTGAAGTCGGGATGAGTCGCCGTTTAATCAAATATACCCAAAGTCGCGCCTCTGGAACTTGGATGTAAGGGTAATGATGCCTTTTAAGGAAACCGACCACTGAGTGCCCAGTTGCGTTAATACCTTCAGCGCATCTTGCATCTACTCTTCTGTAGGATCATCAATGATTTTATTGCCCGACGCATTCGGGATGTCCTTCATCTGATATAATTCATTGATGTCCTTTGCGCTGAAAAACACCACTTCTCCTTTTATGGTCACCACATCTTTGGTGCCATGGAGCTGTCCATTGTAGAAGTCTCGTACTACCGATGGGATGACGATGGATTGGCACTGGCAAAATGTTTCCCATCCATATTCTAATATAACACTGGTGATCAAGTTTGGTAGTGGCATTGGCGCAGGGAAGAATCCCATTTCCAACATCATATCGTCATAATCTTTCTTCCTTGATGGTCGTTCCTTAGCCAATGCAGACTCACTACTTTCTGCAACTGCCTTGCCCTTCTCTTTGGTCAACACAAGGCGGGATCTTTGTTTTTGTTTCCTTTCCTTTTCCTTACATTGTTCTTCCTTCTCCCACTCGGCAATTTCTTTGCCTTTCTTTTCTCGAATGCACTGAACATTTGCTCGGTGCCTCTTCTCTTTCTCTTCCTTCTTCTTCCTTTCTTCTTCTTCCTCTTCTCTCATTTCTTTCCCAAATTCTCTTTCGAACTGCTCTTAGGCCAGCAAAATGCGTTGTTCTTCCTCGAGCCTTATTCTTTCCTCTTCTGTCGATATTGCGTTGTTGTGTCGCACTTCTTTATCTTGTAATTTTCTCCTTAAATCGCCTTCTGCGATGATCTGTTGTGCCCACAACATCTTCTTTTTCTTTTCTTCCTCCTTTCTTCTTCTTCTCTCCTTTTCCTCTACTGCACTTTGCAAAATTGGCAGGTCGATTGTTGACCCTTGTGGCGCATTCTTCTTACGACGTCGCATAAGGGGGGTGATGTTTGAATCTTCACCATCATCCGTCGCAACCGTTTTTACTTATGTTATTTCCTCCTCAGGTTGCGCTGATTTTCTTAATTGCGCTGACTCCCCCTTATCCACCCTTATGGAAGTGGATTTTCCGTCAATTTCTAGGCTCTCAGCTCTCTTTCTCCTCTCTTCCTCCTTCTTTAGGCAATTCTCCTCCCACCTGTATTCCCTCTTCTCGCCCGTCCTCCTTTCTTTCTTCTTGATTGGATGGGTTTCCTCATCTCCTTCAGCCCTATTCTCTTTGATCTTCTTCTTCTTCTCCTCCTCAGCCATTTCAGGTTGCTTCTCCGCCACTATTTTCTCTAAAGCAACCCTGATGGGTCCCTCATAGAATTCTGTTTGGACAGTTTCCTTAGGATCCAAGAATGACAGAGTGCTTCTTCTTGACGTTTCCTCCATCTCCTCCTCCAAAGGTAGTGGCTGGTTCACAACCCCAGCTTCGGGTAGTCCTCCTTCCTTCTCTAGGTTACTGAGTATGCTCCCAAACACCTCTCTATCGTCCTTTCTCTTCCTTTCACTTTTAGAAGACAATGTTAAGAGTGAGGTACTTTCCGAACTCTCCCCCTCTCTAATATGGAGTGGTCTAACTGCTAAAGGCTTTCGCCGAAGTTTTCTGGCGACTCAAGGGATGGGTTTTGGTTGGGCGGCGAGAAGGCAGCTTGCTGCTAGGAATGCCGCCTCTCGTGTAGTTATTTGGGCTTGTGAGGGTGATGAGGGTAAAGAATATGGAGATGGGAAGATTGGTCGGCCATGGATGAACTGAGTAAGAAAGCTGGGAAACTTTTTAGGGTTTTAGGAAGAAAATAAGTCTGGGTATGCAGAGCTACTAGGGTTTCTATTTGCAAAAGACTCAAATAGGCTCTCAGACGGAGGAAATGGGAATTTATAGGTTGGGCCTTGATGGGCCCAACGTAAATTCTACGGTGGCAGGCCTCGAGGTACTCAAAAAGCCTGCCGCCGCGCTCCTCACATTTATGAATCCACAGAGAAGTATGTCCTTTCAGCTACAAAATCATCATTTCCTTGGAAGCCTAAACGATTGGACTACTCTATTTGCAAAAAGAATTTGTCTTTAGTGTTTTATTCGGATGGGCGCAAGGTTAAGAATTACCGAAATGAATCCATCAACGCAAATGCATCTTTGTAGAGGACGGGCAACAACGCATGTATCAGCGCAACACACCCCTCAACTCAATGCATTTCTGGAGGACGGGCGCACGGTATTTCTACTGGCGCAACACTACCTCAACATAGTGCATTTTTGCTAAGGACAGGCGAAAAATACATACGAGCGGAACACACCCCTCAGCGCAATGCATTTAGGTAGGATGAACGCAAAGTGTATCTTGTTAGCACAAGATGCACCCATCATCGCAATGCATATCGGGTGTTGATTGTTATTATTTTTATTATTATTATTATTATTATTATTATTATTTTCATCAACGCAAGTCACAAGGACTTTGCGGTAATCAATTTCTGTTACACAATCATTCACCAAAATTTAAGAATAACGCATTTAATACATAAAAGTAAGGAAATTAAAGAGAGCACGAAAATAAACGAAAGTGAATTCAATGAGCGTAATATCATAAAGCAATAAAAACAAGTTTAAGAAAGCAATAAATAACGTAATGTATAAAGCAATAAAGAAAGCATTTAAACATAGATTTTAGAGATGCCGATTGAAAGAAATTTCTCACATGATTACCGTAATCCTCACCTCTGCAGGCGGTCAAGCTTGCCTACACAATGCCATTAAGGACATTGTTCACCTCCTTGCCTCATCCCGCAATGTGTACGGGAAGAGATGTAATCTAATTCCTTCGGGAGTCGCACCAAGTATGGAGAATTCGTTGCACAGTTCTCAAACCTTGCATTCTTCGTAACCGTAGGTCTTGAAATTCCGGCGCTTAGTCTGGTTCTGATTTGCTCCTGCGCGAAAAATACACCTGATCTCGGGGTCAGCTTAGAATTTTTGGATCAATTCCAGTACTCATAAACCGTCAGATTGATCTTTGTGATAAACAACCAGTACAAAGAGATCTGTCCTGCAAACTACCACAAAAGTATTCAACATTAACCGTTACCAATCCCCGGCAACGGTGCCATAAACATGGTACACTGAAAATGGATTTCGTGTTGTGCATGCATGATAATGTGCTACAAGCTCATGTTGCCATAAACTTGTAACACTATATTTTTTTATATCTTACAGCATATGAACAAATATGAATATGAATAAATGAACAAGTATATGCGTTAAAAACATAAACTTGGTGACAAAGATGGAATGTTATCTGTGTTATTGCTCATGCACACTTTATGCGATACTACTTCTAAATATGCATTGTTAACTATATGCTTGTAGTATGCGATAGAGTAATGCGTGTCACAAGTTTCCTTGCGCTGAAACCAAGTATAATTCCAATGCAAGTTTCTCAGAATAATCCAAGGTCGAACATAGGGATTGTTTTCGTTAATGCATAACTTTTGTGATACATGCGACCGGTTTTACAATTAATAAAGAATTAGGTTCATACAGGAATCTAAAATGCGATGAAAATAAAATTGCGTTGATAAAATAAAATTGTGTTGAAAATAAAATCCTAAACTAACATGATACAAGATACAAGATACATGATACATGATACTGAGGTCGAGACTGACTGTGAAGTTATACAAAGGATAGTGGCATGCGATGGCAAGTCTTTATGGATGAATCAGAAAGAGAGAGAGTAAATAGTGAACACAATGCAAGTTTGTTAATTGTGTTAAAGATGCAACTAAGGTTTCGCTTTCCCTTGGCATACACCTCTCGATGATCGGCCGCGTTCCCATATCTCTATGGTGAAATAGGGATGAACGTGATGAACATAAGGTTTCTTCCATCTTTGGAAGTATTTCTCGCTTTAGATAACACATTCTTCCAACCTTCTCTCGATAGGCAGAATAACATCTTCACTTCTGCTCTCACAGGTGAAGATGCCATCGAGCATGCTTTAGCTAAACATGTTATAAATGACTTTCTCTCTTTAAAGCATTTAAAGTATAACACATATAAAAACATGGCTTTAAAGGTACTAATGCATGCTGAGTATATATAACACATATAAATCGCTTTCTCACACATGCAAGCGTTTAAAACATAATTCATAGTTTGCTCGGAAATCACTTTGTAAAACTAGTTGGCATGAGAATAATCTTTTTTAAAACATGCTTTTGATAACATGTTGTAATCAAACATTTTAAGAAAATGTATTAGTCAAAACGTTTTAGCCACTCACCTTGATTGCTTAGGAGCTTTTCACTCTAGTAGCTCCCTTTTCTACCTCGGGCTCCCTTTTCACCCCTAGAATCCAGATTCAATTTACAGCTTATATTACTCATAGTTCTGAACCTTATTTTGAGATATTTCCTTCTACAAAAATGTTCTAAAATGTCTGAAGCTTACCCGAAAATTTGAGCTCAGAAATCTTCGTGGTTTGGCCGGAATCACAGAATCTTCAAGACTAGGCCAAACATATCCGACAGCCTGACCCTTCTATCTTCTTCTCATCTTCCAGCCCGATCCCGTCGAGCTTTTCTTCCAAAAGCCCTACGCTGAAAACTAGAATTTTAGAGCTTTCAGGTGGCTCTAAAATCACTCCAAACGCACGAGTAAATTAGGAGAATTCCTCGTCCTAAATTGATGCGTCCTCTTCAGACCTCACTGTCCAATGCGTCCTCTATGACTAACACATGGATTTGGCTCCAACGCAAGGTTTTCTCAACTCTCCCACTCTTTTTACGATATTTCTGAATTGTGATCTAAAAATGAAGTCTTTTGGCCCTATTTATAGGCATCCAAACCTTCTCCAGAGTTGACACCATCTACTTGGCTGCATGGCCAAGTGTCTCCTTCTCACCCTATCAACGCAATGTTGTGATCATCAAAAGCTAAGTGTCTTCCTCACACGTTGCCAATGCATGAGCCTCCAATCTGATACCACCACCTCAAATTCTTAAGGCTTAAGGCTTTCCTCCCAAGAAGACACATGGTTTTGATGATGTTCACCTGATGATCTCATCCTTTGTATGCGTCCAACTCTTGGATGTTTAACACATAATCCATACTTAATGCATAGCCTACATCAACGCATAGCAAGCCAATTCACTATCATTACAATTCAACTTAGCCATCGCAAGGAGCTAACCATCCCCATCGCATAGGGTGACCGTCCATCCTTGATGCATATCCCACTAGGTAGCATCGCACGGCTTGCTTGGCATGGGCGCATGGTGCTGGACACCAACGGATAGGCGCGCTGCATAGACTGGTCGCTCGACGCATGGGCACACTGGCCGCTCAACACATTGGGCGTGCTTGGCCGCATGGGCTGCACGCGACGCCTTGATGCTTGGCCGAGTGTTGTGCCGCATAGGCGTGCTGCTTCGGTGCATGGGCGTCCGACGTATGCTGGCCATCGCTCACTCGCTCGGCCGCATGGGCTGTGTGCTCAGCTGCATGGCAGGGCACCCTTGACGCACGACATGGCTACTCGGTAGGGTGCTCAACGCATGGGCTGTCTCTTATACACATCTAGATGTGTATAAGAGACAGGGTGCTGCCTGAGGCTGCGCGACGCATGGGCTACCTTCCAAAGCATCACCTCCATCTTTCTTCCTTCAGCCGCATGCCATCCCCAACCACTCTTCCAACGCATCAACACCACCCTTCCAACGTATCAACACACAAAATTCTATACTTAGCCAAATTTCCAAATTTTTCCCAAAAACTAAACTTCCAAATTTCCACTTTTCTTCAAATCTCCACTTTTTCCTCTACCATTCCACACTAGTTTCCACATCAACCTACTTATCACACTAGTCTTAGTAGGGAACATACTCAAGTAGAGAAATTAGGATTCGGGGTTCACATTTACCTCCCCCTCATAAAAATTTCATCCTCGAAATTTCGCTACAAGTCTGTCAACTAAACAACTGCGGATACTTGTTTCTGATTTGTTCTTTGGCTTCCCATGTTGCTTCTTCCGTGCTATGGTTCCGCCATAGTACCTTTACCAATGGGATTGTCTTATTCCTTAAGACCTGTTCCTTTTTGTCAAGGATTTCTACTACTTTCTCTTCATAAGACAAATTTTCCCTCAACTGTACGGGTTGCTTAGGCAATACATGAGTAGGATCGGGTACATACTTTCTAAGCATTGCCACATGAATCACATCATGAATACGAGATAATTCTGGAGGTAAATGCAATCTATATGCCATTGGGCCGACTCTTCCTATTATCTCATAGGGTCCAATATATCTTGGGTTTAATTTCCCTTTCCTACCGAATCCGAGTATTCCTTTCCACGGAGATAACTTCAGAAATAATTTATCACCAACTTCAAACTCGAATTCTCTTCTCTGCTTATCAGCATAACTCTTTTGCCTATCTTGAACCGTCTTAAGATTATCTCTTATAATCTTAATGTTGTCTAATGTCTGTTTCACAAGTTCTGGACCTAGTAATTTCCTTTCACTGACTTCATTCTAACATATCGAAGTTCTACATGGCCTTCTGTATAATGCCTCATATGGTGCCATCCCGATACTCGAATGGTAACTGTTGTTATACGCAAATTTGATTAACGACAGATGTGTATCCCAACTGCCCTTAAATTGCAATATACATGCTCTCAGCATGTCCTCTAATGTTTGGATTGTTCGCTCAGACTGACCATCCGTCTGTGGATGAAAAGCGGTACTAAAATATAACTTGGTTCCCATAACTTTCTGCAAACTAGGCTAAAACTTCGATGTAAATCTAGAGTCTTGATCTGATACAATTGAAACTGGAGCTCCAAACTGACTTAGACTCGATCAACATACAACTTGACTAATTGGTCTAGGGTATAAGTAACCTTAATAGGTAAAAACATAGTTGTTTTTGTCAATCTATCCATAATTACCCATATACCATCATAGCTCACTGGTGTCTTAGGTAATCCAAACAGGAAACCCATTGTAATATGCTCCCATTTCCACTCTGGTACTGGGAGTGGATTAAGTAATCCTGCTGGCCTGTCTTTCTGGTTTAACTTGTTGACATATTAGGCACCTGTGAACATACTCCGCTATTTCTCTTTTCATACCAGGCCACCAGTACGATCTCTTTAATGTTTTGTACATCTTCGTACTGCCTGGATGCATAGCATAGGCAGAACTATGTGCCTCCTCTAGAATAGCTTGTTTAAGTGCTAAGTCCTTAGGTATGCATATCCTACCTTCTTTCAATAGCACTCTGTCAGTTCTTAATTGGTAGTCTGCCCTCAATCCTTTATCTACTTCTTCGGCTAACTTCTAAAAATCAGAATCCTTTAATTGCTTACGTAAAATATCTTCTACGAGCGTAGGACGCACTTGAAATGAAGTTAATAACCCTCATTTTTTACCGATTGATAATGCTGCTCTAGCATTATACAACTCATGAATCAGTGTATCCTTCATTGAATTGATACTAGCTCTAGCTGATCTAGTTTTTCGGCTTAGAGCATCAGCTACAACATTTGCTTTACCTGGGTGATAGTCAATGGTACTATCATAATCCTTGATCAACTCAAGCCATCTTCTTTGTCTCAAGTTTAGTTCCTTCTGATCAAAGATATGCTTTAGACTTTTATGATCTGTGAATATATGACATCGCTCACCAAACAGGTAATGTCTCCACAACTTTAGAGCTAACACAACTGTTGCTAAGTCCAAATCATGTGTAAGGTAGTTACATTTATGCTTCTTTAACTGTCGAGAAGCATAAGCTACTACCTTCCCCTTCTGCATCAGCACACATCCTAACCCTTGTCGGGATGCATAACAATAGACCTCTAACTCTTTACCTAGTGTTGGTAGAGATAATACTGGTGCTGAGACTAACCTCTGTTTCAATACTTGAAAACTATGCTCGTATTCTAGCGACCACTCAAACTTCGCATCTTTTCTAGTCAGGTTTGTCAATGATAGAGCTATCTTAGTAAAACCCTCCACGAATCTCCTATAATAACCTGCTAAGCCCAGAAAACTGCATACTTCGGTTACATTCAGGGGTCGTTCCCAATTAACTATTGCTTCTATCTTTTAGGAATCAACGCTAACTCCATTAGCTGAAACTATATGCCCAAGGAATACGACTTGATTTAACCAAAAATCACACTTACTAAATTTGGCATATAACTTCTATTCCCTTAGAATTTGTAACACCATCCTCAGATGTTCTTTGTGCTTCTCTGCACTACTAGAATACATTAGTATGTCGTCTATGAATACTATCACAAACTGATCCAGATAAGAATGAAATATCCTATTCATCAAGTTCATAAATACTGCAGGAGCATTTGTCAATCCAAACGACATTACTAGGAACTCAAAATGTCTATATCTAGTTCTGAATGCAGTCTTTGGAACATCAGTGTCTTTCACCTTCAACTAGTGATAACCCGATCTCAGATCTAACTTAGAGAACATCGTGGCTCCCTTTAACTGATCGAAGAGATCATCTATACGAGGTAATGGGTACTTATTCTTAATGGTCACCTTATTCAACTGTCTATAGTCTATGTATAATCTAAGAGTACCGTCTTTCTTCTTAACAAACAAGACTGGCTCCCCAAGGAGACACACTTGGTCTAACGTACCCCTTATCTACAAGTTCCTGTAACTGAACTTTTAACTCCTTTAGTTCCGTTGGTGCCATCCTATATGGTGCCTATGATATAGGTTTTGTACCCGGAACTAACTTGATAGTAAACTCTATTTCCTTATCAGGTGGTAAGCCTACTAACTCTTCAGGGAATACATCTAAGAATTCTTGTACCACAGGTACATCCTCAGGTTTCAGTTTCTTATCCTGTGAAACTGCTACATAGGCTAAATAGGCTTCACATCCTTTACTCAACAATTTCCTAGCCTTCACTACGGATATTAAACTTCCTGAAAGTATTCTTTTACTTCCTACCAGGGTTATTTCTTTTTCACCTTGTTTCCTAAACACTATTTCTCTTTTAAAACAATCCATAGTGGCATAGTGTTTACTTAGAAAATCCATACCTAAGATAACATCAAACTCTAATAATTATAATGGAATCAAGTCAACCCAAAAACTCTGATTTCCAAGAATTACTTCACAATTCCTGTAATACTCATGTACAACTAGAGTATCTCCTACAGGCGTAGAGATAAACTAATCCTCATTCATACGCTCAGGCACTCTATCTATATGTAATGCACACATGCTAGATATGAATGAGTGCGTAGCACCAGGATCAAATAATGCATAAGCGGATTGATTACATAAAGTTATTGTACCAGTTACGACATTTGGAGCCTCTTCCGCTTCCTAGTGTGTCATAGCGTATACTCTACCCTACTGCTGCTGCTGTTGGGGTCGTCTAGCTACCCCTTTCTGCTTAGCTACACC
>NC_052350.1:35640204-35664572 GCF_009727055.1 Benincasa hispida
GTGTAACTCCTCTTTACTCACTCTGTGCTACATGACCTAGCTGAGGACAATCTCTCTTGAAATGTCCCGCTTGTCCGCACTGGAAGCACACATTCCTATTGCCATAACATACTCCTATATGAGGTCTACCACAGTATACACAATGTGGTTTCCTCCCTGTACTAGCTACTGACTCGCTAGCACAACCTGATATCGATCTACCACTCGGCTCAGCTGCAGGTCTTTACCTCTTTCGACTTGAACTTTGTTGGCTCATGCCTCCAAAGCTCCTTATACCCGATTGTTAAGAGAACGGGGGTCTAAATCTTTTACTTCTCGTTTCTCTAGGCATTCTAAACTGTCCTTCACCTTGCTGGAGTACATCTTCCCTCGCTACACTCTGTTCTACTCGGATAGCAATCTCAACTAACTGAGTGAAATTCACCCAATTGGATGTAGAGGTAATAGGTGTAGTATTTTTCTTCTTAGGCCATTCTCAAATCTTCTACACCTCTCCTTCTCTTCCACAATGATCAGAAGGGCATACTGAGATAACTCAGTAAATCTTTGCTCATACTCAGCAACTGTCATTACTCTCTGAGTTAGCCTAAGGAATTCCTCCCTCTTCGCATCTCTAAAAGAACTAGGGTAGTATTTATCCTCAAATACTTGTCTGAACTCAGGCTAAGTCATAGTTTCCGAACTACTCCTTCTAGCCTCTATCACTTTCCACCACTTCTCAGCCCTTTTCTATAGCAAGAATGTCGCTAACTCGACCTTATTGTTCTCAGGGCACCTCATAACCTTAAACCATTTTTCCATCAAATCTAACCAGATCTCAGCATCTACCGGATCTGTGGCTCCAAAATCTTTTAGCCTGTCGACGTGGAATTTCATTTCTGGATCATTCTGAATCGATCCTACACTCACCGCCAATCTTTGAGTGATTCTATCATATACTCGATCCTCCATCTGGGGTTCTACACCTACCCTTGGTGTACTCGACTCGTTTGCAGAAGTTGCTTCCTGCTCTACTAAGTCTCTAACTTTTTTCCCCTTCGAATATGGGTCTGACGAGACCTCAGGACCTCCACTGGTAGGGTCAATATTCCTCTTTTCAGTCTGCTTGCTCGGTCTACCTCTTTTCGTGAGCATCTTTGCCTAATTATTAAGTACACATGTTAGGGACTTATCTATGGGACTTAATCTAATGCATGAACTCTCTCTTTCAACCAAAACCTTATGCTTTAATACTAAGCTAGCTCAAACCTTTCCCAAGTTTACGTATACCTTTGCTTTAATACCAAGTTGGTATCAACCCAAACTTTATACTCAACCTTCTCCTAGGTTTTACGTAAACCTTTGCTCCGATACCAAGCTGGTATCAGCTAACTCTTTAACTTTCCCAGAAACTTATGCTCTGATATCAAGCTGGTATAAACTAATTCCTCAATTGTCCCAAAAACTTATGCTTTGATACCAAGCTGTAACTTATATATAGCGGAATGTCTTTAGGCCATCAATTTAATGATTTAAAAACATAACATATTTAGAGTCATTACAACACTAGATTTACAAGTCCCCAAAACCCAAAAACCCTAGTCCCTATATGAACAATAGTAACATGTGTACAATATTACAGTAACTGCCTAAACCGACGGGTTACAAATCTCTTATTCCTTTAATGGCAGAGCAGATGCAATGCTATCTTCAGAGGATTTGACCGCTACTTATGGGGGGGAAAAAGAAAACATTTGAAAACGGGGTGAGCTTACGCCCAATGAGTGACTTAAGAAAGATAATTGATTCTCATGCAAATCTCAGTAAAGAGTTTAAATGAAATATAAGCTTCTACAGTACTTATACTGTAGTATAAACATTTTCCAAGCATAAAACATATAAAGTTGTTTTAATCATAAACAGTAAAACTATTCCTCAGTTGAGAATAACCTTATTATTGGTAAAAACAAACCCAACACCAACTGCTAGTCAAGAGAGAACCCTTTTGCTCAATCTCTGACTCTAACTACCTACGTGCGTGTGGCCATACTAAGTACCGTCATACCTGAGGTACTTCTGTTCAGATACCTTCTCAAACGTCCTTTAGTATCTGGTTGGTTTGGTACCTTCTCAAACGTTCTTCAGTACCAATAGATACATTCTCAAATGTCCTTCAGTATCTAGTTGGGCGGATACCTTCTCAAATGTCCTTCGGTATCGCATTTTAAGTAAAACTAGTCATAAATGACTTTCTCTCTTTAAAGCATGTAAAGTGTAACACATATAAAATCATAGCTTTAAAGGTACTAACACATGCTGAGTATATATAACACATATAAATCGCTTTCTCACACATGCATGCGTTTAAAACATAATTCATAGTTTGCTTGGAGATCACTTTGTAAAACTAGCTGTCATGACAATAATCTTCTTTAAAACATACTTTCGATAACACGTTGTAATAAAAAATTTTGAGCAAATGTTTTAGTCAAAACGTTTTAGCCACTCACCTTGATTGCTTAGGAGCTTTTCACTCTAGTAGCTCCCTTTTCTACCTCGGGCTCCCTTTTCACCCCTAGAATCCAGATTCAATTTACAGCTTAGATTACTCATAGTTCTGAACCTTATTTTGAGATACTTCCTTCTACAAACATGTTCTAAAATGTCTGAAGCTTACCCGAAAATTTAAGCTCAGAAATCTTCGTGGTTTGGCCGGAATCACAGAATCTTCAAGACTAGGCCAAGCATATCCGACAGCCTGACCCTTCTATCTTCTTCTCAGTTTGCAGCCTGATCCCTTTGGGCTTTTCTTCCAGAAGCCCTATTCTGAAAACTAGACTTTCAGAGCTTTCAGGTGGCTTTAGAATCACTACAAACGCACGAGTAAATTGGGAGAACTCCTCATCCCAAGTTAATGTGTCCTCTTTAGACCTCACTGTCCAATGCGTCCTCTATGACTAACGCATGAATTTGGCTCCAACGCAAGGTTTGCTTAACTCTCCCACTCTTTTTACTGTATTTCTGAATTGTGATCTAAAAATGAAGTCTTTTGGCCCTATTTATAAGCGTCCAAACCATATCAGAGTTGACACCACCTACTTGGCTGCATGGCAAAGTGTCTCCTTCTCACCCTATCAATGCAATGTTGTGATCATCGCAAGCTAAGTGTCTTCCTCATACGTTGCCAATGCATGAGCCTCCAATCTGATGCCACCACCTCAAATTCTTAAGGCTTGAGGCTTTCCTCCCAAGAAGACACATGGGTTTGGTGATGTTCACCTGATGATCTCATCCTTTGTATGCGTCAAACTCTTGGATGTTTAACACATAATCCATACTTAATGCATAGCCTATCATCAACGCATAACAAGCCAATTCAATATCATTACAATTCAACTTAGCCATTGCAAGGAGCTAACCATCACCAACGCATAGGGTGACCGTCCATCCTCGACGCATGGCTCACTAGGTAGCATCGCACGGCTTGCTTGGTATGGGCGCATGGTGTTGGCCACTAACGCATAGGCGCGCTGCAATAGGTTGGTGTCGACTTGACGCATGGGTGCTCTGGCCACTCGATGCATTGGACGTACTTGGCCGCATGGGCTGCGCGCTGTGCCTTGATGCTTGGTCAGATGCTTTTGCGCATAGGCGTGCTGCTTCGACGCATGGGCGTGTGGCGTATGCTGGGCCATCGCTCGCTCGCTCGGACCGCATGGGCTGGTGCCGCTTGCCTGCATTGCAGGCAACATGCGACGGCACCGACATGGTTGCTCGACAGGGCGCTTGATGCATGGGCATGCCCATTCGACGCATTGGTAGGACGTCTGGCCGAGGCTGCTCGATGCATGGCATGGGCGCTGGCCGAAGCTGCTCGACGCATGGCAGGGGTGCTGGCCGAGGCTACTCGACGCATGGGCTGCCTTCTAAAGCATCACCTTCATCTTTCTTCCTTCAGCCGCATGCCATCCCCAACCACTCTTCCAACGCATCAACACCACCTTTCCAATGCATCAACACACAAAATTCTATACTTAACCAAATTTCCAAATTTTTCCCAAAAGCTAAACTTCCAAATTTCCTCTTTTATTCAAATCTCCACTTTTTCCTCTACCATTCCACAATAGTTTCCACAACAACCTACTCATCACACTAGTCTTAGTAGGGAACATACTCAAGTATAGAAATTAGGATTCGGGGTTCACAATTAACCCGTCAGAAATGCATAACTAAAAGTTGTACACTTGTCAAAATCCTCTGCAATTGCGTTGCTCTTTACAGCTTCGATCGATCGCTGCATGCGGAATTATTTTTTTATTACCGCATGCGGTTGAATTTGCGTTGATCGCTAAGCTCTTGATCGATTGTTGCATGCATCGTCATTGCATTGATCATCTCTTCATTCCTTAATGATGGGCGCAATGCGACATAGATGCGTTGTTTCTTCTATCTTTGAGCCATTAACGCATGCGGTGACTGATTTCCTGCAAAACAGAAATTGAAACACTCTATTCTACCATCGCAATGGTGTTAGTGGGTGTATTGACGACAATTTAGAATTCTCGCATTTCTTAGCCAATTTCTATAGTATCGGCGCAACTTTTTTTTTTCTTTTAGCCACAATATCTAAATAAAACAGTATAAATAACTTGTATTTCTACAAGTTATCAGTAGTCCCTGTATTCGACCCTGGACTTACCAGGAACCTAAGAAGGCTTATACTTGGGCTTTGTTAGGAAAGCTTGTATGATCATCAAATTTGCACATTATCGCATACACACATCATTACATTATAAATGTACGCATCAGTGGCCGAGAGGAAAAGCTATGCGTGGATGATAACGGCAGAAATTCACGTTATCATAGTGCTGAGTTCTTAAACAATGTTGGATTGCGTTGATAAATCATGTTAAATTGCGTCCATTAAGCATCAATTTCATAATATTGCGGTCACATGCGTTCATCGCATTAGAACACTTGATTTTCGTATTTTTGTGCAGAATATGCGATGACGCAAGGCGAAAATTACGATCATAGGAAATCATTGGTCAAGCGCAACATTATCGCAAGGTTTTGTGGTGATCGTGTTTGCAAATATTCGCCCGAGAAGGATTGCCGCAACTTGGTTAGCGCAACATGGTGGGCGCATCTAGGTGAAATGCTAATTAATCAAGATGGGACAGAAAGCTGATGGCAGTTGAATCCGATTTAAGTTGACAGCCGATAACGATCACAAGTACATTCAGCTTTTCGGTGACAATTATTCAGCGCATCAGTCAGGAATTAAAGCAGTCCCATCTGTACAATCATTAGAGAGAAGCCGCCTTTCACCCTGAATGCTCTATAAATACCAAGGGCATCTTTTAGAAAAGGCGTTCAGTTATTCTTTGTTCCACAAGTTTGCACGTCTTTGTGCATAGTTTTCTTTCGTTTTAAGGCAGGGCAAGGGAAGAGTGGTGATGCCGGAGATCGCTCAGGGAAACTCGAGAGAGAACCTTGAGGCGAAGAAGTAGAGAGTGGATCGACTCTCGCGAGATCGAGATTATATTTTGAGCACGAGTAAAAAACAATGTAAAAGTGTGGGCAGCAAAAGATTGCTACCAGGCCCTTTTTGTGAAACCCGGATTTGCATTATTCCTACTTAAGCAGGTGGTTAAGGAAATTAACTAAGTAAAAGTTAAATCCTATGTTGAAGTGAAGGAAATTTCTAAGTGTTGAATAGAATTTCATTGAGTAGTTTTGACTTAAGCTTAAATTGATAAAAAATTGACTAAGTGTTGGACTAGGCATTGCCATGCATTGGCCATAAGATCTTAGAGAGATTATTTGGGCCAAGGGAGAAGTTGAAGTGGGAGTGACGCATGCCTTGGAGGTTAGACCAACGCATTGGGCTGAATGTATACGTTTGATGCGTTGGATGTGTTGGATGATGGATGCATTGAATGCATTGGATGCGTTGGATTGTGATGGATGCATTGGTAGTGGTATGCGGGTGAAGGAAGGAAATGGAAGGATGCGTTGAAGGGTGGTGGGCGGTTGAAGGATGGCAGCCGAGGATGAGGCATTGGGATGGCACAAGGGCTGGAGGGTGCCATGCGTCGAGCAGCCTTAGCCAGACACCCAGCCATGCGTCGAGCAGGCTCGACCAAATGCCCACCCATGTGTTAAGCAGGCTCGGCCAAACTTCCCAGGTGTGCATCGATGGAAGCACCCATGTGTCGAGCGCTGTCGAGCCCGTCGAGCGGCCATGCCTATGCATCGATGCCATGAGCCGAGCGCCCCTGCCCATGAGTCAAGCGGTCAGCCTATGCAGCGAGCGTCCTGTCGAACGGCCATGCCTATGCGTCGAAGCATCAATGCGGCCAAGCACGCCCATGCGGTTGAGCAAGCTTGCGAGCGATGGCCAGCACCTATGTAGCACGCTCATGTGTCGAGCGGCTAGCGCCTATGCCAAGCACCATGCGCCCATATCGAGCAAGCCTTGTGGTGGTACCTAGTGAGCCATGCATCGTGGATGAGCGACCATCCTATGCGCTTATACACATCTAGATGTGTATAAGAGACAGAATTATAGGTTATGCATTGAGTATGGACTATGCGTTGAACATCCAAGAGTTGGACGCATATAAAGGATGAGATCACATAGAAAACGTCATCAAACCTTAAACAAATTAGGTGGATGCATAAGAAGACATGTAAAGGATGAGGGCTATGTGTTGGTGAAAGGATAAGAAGACACCTTGGGTTGTGCTGATGCAAGATTGCGTTGATGGTGTAAGGAAGAGACACTTGGCCATGTGGCCAAGTAGAAGGTGTCGACCATGGAGCAATCTTGGACACCTATAAAAGGGGCCAAGGACTTCAGATGAGAACTCAAATTCTCTTCAAAGGACATAAAGAAGAGTGTGTGAGGACTAAGTGGGAGAAGACCATGCGTTGGTAGCAAGACCATGCGTTGGTCAAGAAGTTCCAAGAAGGGAAATGCTGTCGGGCAGAAAAGACAAGAAGTAACATCAACTTAGAACGAGGAGTTCTCCCAGAATACTCGTGCGTTTGGAGTTATTCCAAAGCCATCTGAAAGATAAAAGAGTCTAGTTTTCATGGTGGGGCTTTCGGAGAAGAAGCTCCAAGGAATCAGGCTGGAAGAGGAGAAAAAGTCATAAGGGTCAGGCTGTCGGGTAAACTGGGCCAGTATTGATGTTTTGAAGATTTCGGCTAAACCACGAGAAGTTATGAGCTAAGAATTTATGATAAGCTTCCTAAGAAATTTTAGAACATGTTAGAACATGTTTGCAAAAGGAAGTATCTTAAAATAAGGTCTGAAACTATGAGTAATCTAAGCTGATATTTGAATCTGGAATTTAGGGTTCAAAAAGGGAAACCAAGGAAACCTAAGGAACTTCGGAAAGGAAAGTTCCTAACCAACCAACGTTAGTGGTTATTGTGTTTTGTATTGTTGATATGATTTCTATATATAGGTAAATATATATAGGGGATAATGTTAAATTGGCATGATCAGGGATATATGTTTATTTGATTACTATGCTTGTTAAGATATTGATTGTATGTTTGTTTTGGAAACTGAAATTGTACCTGGGATATATAATTAGCATGCTTGAAAAAGGGTACTTGGCGGGAAAATATAGTCGGCTTCGGTCGGCAGAAAATGATAGTCGGTGACGATCGGTGGGAAATATAGTCAAGTTACCTAAGCATAGCTAGCGGGAAAATAGTCGATGTGCACATTGGCGGAATAATAGGGTACAGAGAAAGTTTCCACAGGAATTGTTGTTGTCTTAGTATACGTGTGAAAGTACTTGGGGATGTTTTTATATGTGATAACCAACGATCATGCTGGGGTTGATTATTTTACCAGCGTCGAGCTGGAATTGTCCAGCGGTTTGCTTGAAATAATAATGAACTTGCGGTAATGTTCTTGTTGACTATGTATTGCCTCCCAAAAGTATATTTCTGTTGACAAAGTTATTTATTTATCTAAAGGCACCACTCACTGGCTTTATAGCTCATGTTTCCATGTTTTGTTTTACACCCCCCCCCTATTCGCCCACCTCGCCAAGTAGAGAAAGGTGAGGAGTTCCAAGGTGCTGCTATGGTAAAGGTCTGGCACGTGCCACTGTTACACTTCCGGAGGGTTTTACAGTTGTTCTTGTAAACTTTGTAGTTAAGTCTTAGAGTTGTATAAACATTATATTGTTGTGAAATAAAATGGGCCTACTTAATCAGTTGTTGAATTTGTTCATTGGTATCAGAGTTATTTCCGCAAGAGTTATCAGGCAGTAAGTGACAACTAAAGGGTTGATAACTGCTGCAGTTATGCCCTTTCCCAGGCTCAGAGGGTGGTCTGGGGCGGGGTGTGACACTTTTATTCTATACTTGTATTGTTATTTTGTGCTTCATCTTTATATTTATACAGTGGAAGTTCTCTTTCTACATCTGTTCACTCTTTTGGCACGCATGAGTAGCTAAACTAGTCGAATGGGTTGAGAAGAACTAAGCTAACATGACCTAGGAAGTTCATTGCTTGTGATTGTCTTGTTTTATGCTGTGCAAAATACCCTTTAGAGTTACTTGAGAGAGAGTCTAAAGAAAGAACCTAATGACTCGAGAGAGCTAGGTTAGAATCTGGACTCGAAAGAGCAAGATTAGAACTGCATAAACAAGAGATAGGGACTTATCTCAAACCTTGCATTCTCCGTAACCGTAGGTCTTGAAATTCCAGCGCCTAATTTGGTTCTGATGTGTTCTTGCGAGAAAAATATACCTGATCTCTGGGTCAGTTTAGAATTTCTGGATCACTCCAGTACTCATAAACCATCAGACTGGTCTTCGCAATAAACAGCCAGTACAAAGAGATCTTTCCTGCAACATACCACAAAAGTACTCAACATTAACCGTTACCAATCCCCGGCAACGATGCCATAAACTTGGCTTGGAAATTGATCGTGTAATGTGCATGCATGATGATGTGCCACAAGCTCATGTTGCCATAAACTTGTAACGTAAAATTTAATCTTACATTGTGTTGTTCCTCATGCACACTTTATGCGATACTACTTTCGGATAGATGTGTTGTTAACTATATGCTTGTAGTATGCTATGAAGTAATGCGTTGTCACAAGTTTCCTTGTGCTGAAACCAAGTATAATTCCAACACAAGTTTCTCAGAGTAATCTGAGGTCAAACACAGGGATTGTTTTCGTTAATGTATTACATTCGTGATATATGCGACCAGTTTTTACAATTAACAAATATTGTGTGTTTGTACAAGAAAGTAATTTGCGGTAAAGTAAAATTGTGCAGATAAACTAAAGTTGCGTTAATGAAATAAATTGCGATGAAAATAAACCTAAGCTAATGTGATACAAGATACAAGATACATGATATACATGATGCTGAGTTCGAGACTGACTGTGATGTTTATACAAAGGATCGTGGTATGCGATGGCAAGTCTTTAAGGATGAATCAGAGATAGAAAGGATAACTAGTAAAAATATCGCACGTTTGTTAATTGCGTTAAAGATGTAACTAAGGTTCCGCTTTCCCTTGGCTTACACCTCTCATAGATTGGCCGCGTTCCCATATCTCAATGGTGAAACAGGGATGAACATGGTGAACGCAAGGTTACTTCCATCTCTAGAAGTAATTCTCGCTTTAGTTAACGCATTCTTCCAACCCTCTCTTGATAGGCGAAATATCATCTTCAATTTTGCTCTCACAGGTGAAGATGCCGTCTAGCATGCTTTGACTAAACTTAATTATTTCCTTAACCCAATTAATTTACTTGCTTAATTCTTGCTAATTACCCATGGGGTTAAGAAAACGTCATGGAGAAAATGAATTATGGGTGAACGGAAACAGACAGAGAAATAATAATGGAAATGATCATAACATTCAATACTAAGATTAAGCATCTGATACATGGTGTGAATGATAGAGATTAAGAAGGTGAATACAAGTGATGATAAAGAAATAGAAACAAATATAGAAGAGTGTCAACGTCTTGACACAGATCTGGACGGTGGTTTTGCTTGCCGGCATGTGGAGTGGATGAATAGAAAAGCTTCCCTCTTAGGCTTGCTCGTCTGGTAGAAGTAACCTTCATACAGAGCCTTGACGGCGGGGATCGGAAGGATTCTTTGTCCAGAGACTCACCTCTTGGCCTTGTCTCTTAATTCTTCCCGGATCTACTTTGATTAGTCACTCAACCAATCTCTCTCTCAGATCAGTATATACACTTTTCTTTGTATTCAAGCATCACCTTTCAGTTGAATTACCGGAGCTATTTATAGGCGAAGCTTTGACTCTTTGACTTGTGGTCACCACTTTATTGTTAAGGTAGTTCCGGAAATGGTGGAGTGAATATTCCTTCTGCTACGCAATCAATCCCGTATGGAATGCACAATGGTCAGCTGTACACGCGTCAGAATCCTCCACATTTGCATTGCTCTTTATATCTTCGATCGTTTGCCCGCATGTCTTTATATCTTCGATCGTTTGCCCGCATGTAGTGTTGTTTTTTATTACCGAATGCGGTTGAGATTACGTTGATTACTTAGCTCTTGATTGATTTTCGCATGTGCTGTCATTGCGTTGATCATCTATTCATTTTTGAATGATGTGCGCAATGCAACGTAGATGCGTTGTTCAGTTTATCTTGAGCCATGAACGCATGCGGTGACTTGATTTCCTGTAAAGTAGACTTGAAATAATATTTTCTACCATCGCAATGGTGTTGATAAATTGTAGAAATACAAGTTATTTATACTGCCTTATTCAGATATTGCGGCCAAAAGAGAGCAAATATGCGTTGATTGTATGAAAATTAGCTCAGAAATATAATATTTATAAATCATCGCAATTACACCCACTAACATCATCAAGATGGTAGAAGAGGATATTTTTACTCTGTTTTGCAGGAAACCAAGTCACCGCTTACGATCAAGGCTCAACGAGAAACTGAATAACGCATCTCAGTTACATTGCACCTGTCAAACAACAATGAAGAGACGATCAACGTAATGACGGCGCAATGCGACAGTCGATCCCGAGCTGAGTTTCAACCACATGCTGTAATAAAACAACCCCGCATGCGAGCAACCGATCAAAAGATGCAACTGAGCAATGCAAACGCGGAAGATTGTGACACGTGTATAACTAATCGTTGTGCAGATTTGACAGTCTGATTGCATAACAGAAGGAATATTTATTCCTCCATCTTCAGAATTTCCATAACAAGAAGTGGGGTCCACAAGCCAAGAGTTAAAGCTTTTCATCTATAAATACCATCATAGAATTCAGGAAAGATATACTTGATACGGGAATAATTGATACAAGGGCTAATTACTGCTAGATTATTGAGAGAGAGGCTGAGCTGAGTACTGATCGGAAGAAATCCAGGAAGAAAAGAGACAAGGCCGAGAGGTAAGTCTCAGTGCTATTCTGCTAGATCCTCGCGCGAAGCTTTATACTTAGATCCCTAGTACCGATTGAGCAAGCCTGAGAGAGAAGCTCATCCTTCCGCACGATCCATCCACATTGGCAAGCAAATCTCCATCCAGATCGACGCCAAGATGTTGGCGTTTATTTGTATTTGTTTCTAACTCTATTCATCACTGTATTTCATCTTCTTAATCTCTTCATTCACAAATCATTTATCAGACGCTGAATAGAAATATTGGATGTCTCGATCGTTTTCATATCCCCTTCTCTGTCTATTTCCGTTCTTCCGTTTATCGTTTTCTGCATAAAGTTTTCTTAATACCTTGGTAATTAATATGGATTAAACGAGTAACTTAATATGTGTTAAATAAATAAAGATGTTTAGCTAAAGCATGCTTGATGGCATCTTCACCTGTGAGAGTAGAAGTGAAGATGCCATTCAGATTTGTCGAGAGAAGGTTAGAAGAATGTGTTAACTAAAGCAAGAAGTACTTCCAGAGATGGAAGCAACCTTGCGTTCATTACGTTTGTCATTGTTTCACCACAGAGATATGGGAGCGCGGCCGATCACCAAGAGGTGTACGTCAAGGGAAAGGCGGAACCGTATTTATGCCTTTAACGCAATTAAGGAACTTTCGATGTTTGTACTAATTATATTTTCTCTTTCTGTTCCACACATAAGACTTGCCACCACATAACACGATCTTTGTATATCTTCACAGTCAGCCTTGACCTCAGTATCTTGTATAATGAAACCTGTATTTTGTATCATCTTAGATTAGATTTATTTTATCACAATTTACTTTAACGCAATGTATTTTATTATCGCAACTTTACTGTTTTACTTTCCTTTATCGCATGTTTATATTCTTGTACACAACAACTTTTATAAATTGAAAAAGCCCTGGTCGCATGTATCACAAACATAACGCAATAACCTCAAACAGTCCCTGTGTTCGACCTCAGATCACCCCGAGAAACTTGCGGTGGAATTACACTTGGTTCCAACACAAGGAAACTTATGACAACGCATAGTATACTACAAGGTTCTCATAATTAACGCATATCAAGAAGTAGTATCACATGGACTTGTATCATGAACTTGCATTATATGCATCCATGCGTTGTGTGACATAAGATCAATTTTTAAGTTACAGGTGTCAGAGGGTGTATTAACGACAATTTATAATTCTCGCATTTCTTAGCTAATTTCTATACAATTGACGCAACTTTCCTTTATTTTGGCCGCAATATCTAAATAAAATAGTATAAATAACTTGTATTTCTACAAGTTATCACATCCCCAAATTTAGATATATGCTTGTCCTCAAGCCTATCTTCTACTAAGGCAATATTGCTCAATTCCTATCCTAAATTGTGCGTCGATTGGTTGCTCTGAATGCTCCACCTAGGCACATTACTTAACATCGCAATTTCTTTCTATCCTTGATAATTCCTAACAAAGCCCTACTTTATTCTTCTATACCACAAATTTCTGCTCAAAAATGCTTTTCTAGTTTTAAAAAGAATGTTTACCTCTTATTGTCAAAACAACTTGATGCGTCTGGATGCGGTGGTCAAACTTTATGTCATTTATTAGAGACTGTTGATCATGGTTACACCCTTCGTTTTGGCTTGTTCCCACGGGTGTCATGCGAACATCCAACTACGGTTGTGTGCTAATCTCACTTTAACTCTTGAATTTCAGAGGAGTTGTCTCTTGTTTCTTTTATTTTTTTATTTTTCTCATTTTTTTCTTTTCATATTGCATTGTTCTTGGAAACCCACCTTCGTTTTGGCTTGCTCCCACGTGTGTCATGCGAACATCCAACTACGAGCAGGCTTCTTTCACAACTTAACTCTTATCAGGTTGGGATTGTTTTTGAGTTTTTCCTTGCGCTGACATTTGAGTTTATATGATTTTTTTAATTTTTTATTATTTTTATTTTTTTAACAATAATGAACGCATTTTCTTAATGACCGCATCACTTGATCTCATTTGCTCAGACCTTCCCCACCCCCAAATTTAGAGATGCGCAAGGTCGTCATTGCGTTGTTTGGATAGAATAGACAAACACTTAGATAAAATTTCGAAAAGAAGGTTTGAGCAGAATTTTGAAGAATAAAAGATAAAACAGTGCTATAGCTACAAATTAACTAAGTGTTAGTTAGAAAATACAAAGTGTGGGAAATGCTACTAAGTGTATGCATATAACTCATCATGGCAGCGCAATGAATAACGCAAAGTAAAAGATCAAGAATATCGCAAATAATGACAAAGGATGTTAAAGAAGAGGCTAAGGCATAGGGAAAGAATTGGTACTCAGTTGTATTAAAAATTAACTAAGCATACAAAGAAATACAAATAATGCAATACAAAAAATTTTGGCATGTACAAAGAATCAAAGAATTAGCTTCTATACATAGAAAAATAATGAATGAAATTATCTTTGTTTTTGATTCAGACGAGTGTACGATTAAAAATTAACACCACGCTTCCATTAACACAAATGCATATTTGCAGAGGATGGGCAACAATGCATGTATCATCGCAACACACCCCTTAACTCAACGCATTTCTGGCGGACGGGCGCACGATACTTCTACCAGCATAACACTACCTCAACATAGTGCGTTTTTGCTAAGGACGAGCTAACAATACATACGAGTGCAACACACCCCTCAACGCAATGCATTTAGGTAGAATGGACACAAAGTGTATCTTGTTATCACAAAATGCACCCATCATCGCGTTGCATACCAAATTTTTTTTTTTCCTTTTAATTCATCCAACATGCAAGTCGATAAGACTTTGCAATATTCATTTTCTTTTCATCATTCACAAAAATTTAAAAACCACACAACTAATACAGAAAAGTAAGGAACTCCAACAAAGCATGGAAATAACGCAAATGAATTAAACTTAAAGTAAACTCATAAAGCAGTAAAGGCTATTCTAGTAAACAGTAAATAACGCAAGGCAGAAAACCGTAAAGGAAAGCTGTAAAGAAAGCGATTAAACATAGATATAGGGCTGCTAATTGAAAGAAGTTTGTCAGAGTTACCGCAATAGCATCCCCTGCAGGCAGTCAAGCTTGCCTGCGCAATGTCATCAAGGACATTGTTCACCTCCTTGCCTCATCCCGCAGTGTGTACGAGAAGAGATACAATCTAATTTCTTCGGGAGTCACACCAGGTATGGAGAATGCGTTGCACAATTCTACGAAGCTGGTCAAATGAGCATGCAGATCTTCACCACACGACCGACCTTATCTCAAACCTTGCATTCTTCGCAACTATAGGTCTTGAAATTCCAGCACCTAATTTGGTTCTAATGTGTTCCTGCACGAAAAATACACCTGATCTCTAGGTCAGCTTAGAATTTCTGGATCACTCTAGTACTCATAATCCGTCAGACTGCTCTCCACGATAAACAGCCAGTACAAAGAGATCTGTCCTGCAACATACCACAAAAGTACTCAACACTAACCGTTACCAATCCCCGTCAACAGCGCCATAAACTTGTTGACTTGGAAATTGATCGTGTAATGTGAATGCATGATGATGTGCTACAAGCTTATGTTGCCATAAACTAAAGTTGCGTTAATAAAATAAATTGCGATGAAAATAAACCTAAGCTAATGTGATACAAGATACAAGATACATGATATACATGATGCTGAGTTCGAGACTGACTGTGAATTTTATACAAAGGATCGTGGTATGCGATGGCATGTATTTAAGGATGAATCAGAGATAGAAAGGATAACTAGTAAAAACATCGCAAGTTTGTTAATTGCATTAAAGATGTAACTAAGGTTTCGCTTTCCCTTGGCTTACACCTCTCGATGATCGGCCGCGTTCACATATCTGTATGGTGAAATAGGGATGAACGTGGTGAACGAAAGTTTGCTTCCATCTCTGGAAGTACTTCTTGCTTTTGTTAACGCATTCTTCTAACCCTCTCTCGATAGGCGAAATAGCATCTTCACTTCTGCTCTTACAGGTGAAGATGCTGTCTAGCATGCCTTGACTAAACTTAAATATTTCCTTAACCTAATTAATTTACTTGCTTAATTCTGGCTAATTACCCATGGGATTAAGAAAACATCATGGAGAAAATGAATTATGGGTGAACGAAAACAGACAGAGAAATGATAATGGAATTGATCATAACATTCAATACTAAGATTAAGCGTCTGATACATGGTGTGAATGATAGAGATTAAGAAGGTGAATACAAGTGATGATAAAGAGATAGAAACAAATACAAAAGAGTGTCAACGTCTTGACACAGATCTAGACGGTGGTTTTGCTTGCCGACGTGTGGAGTGGATGAACAAAAAAGCTTCCCTCTCAAGCTTGCTCGTCTGGTAGAAGTGACCTTCGTATAGAGCTTCGAAGGAGAGGATCGGAAGGATTCTTTGCCCGGAGACTCACCTCTCGGCCTTGTCTCTTAATTCTTCCTGGATCTACTCTGATTAGTCACTCAACCAGTCTCTCTCTCAAATCAATTTTCTCTGTATCCAAGCATCCCCTTTCAGTGGAATTGTCGGAGCTATTTATAGGCGAAGCTTTGACTCTTTGACTTGTGGTCCCCACTTTATTGTTAAGGCAGTTCCAGAAATGGTAGAGTGAATATTCCTTCTGTTACGCAATCAATCTCATCCGGAATGCACAACGGTCAATTGTACACGCGTCAGAATCCTCTGCATTTGCGTTGCTCTTTATATCTTCGATCGTTTGCTCGCATGCGGTGTTGTTTTTTTATTACCGCATGCGGTTGAGATTGTGTTGATCGCTTAGCTCTTGATCAATTGTCGCATGCGCCGTCATTGCGTTAATCGTCTATTTCATTTATGAATGATGGGTGCAATGTGACGTAGATGCATTGTTCAGTTTATCTTGAGCCATGAACGCATGCGGTGACTTGATTTCTTGCAAAACAGACTTGAAATATTCTTTTCTACGATCGCAATGGTGTCGTTATATTGACGACAATTTATAATTCATGCATTTCTTAGCTAACTTCTTTAAAATTGACGCAACTTTCATTTCTTGTGGCCGCAATATCTAAATAAAATAGTATAAATAACTTGTATTTCCACAAGTTATCAGATGCTCTATAAATACCAAGGGCATCATTCAGAAAAGTGGTTCAGCTATTCTTTATTCCACAAGTTTGCACGTCTTTGTGCATAGTTTTCTTTCGTTTTAAGGTGGGGCAAGAGAAGAGTGGTGACGCCGGAGATTGCTCAGGGAAACTCGAGAGATATCCTTGAGGTGAACAAGCAGAGAGCAGGCCGACTCTCACGAGAGCGTGATTATCTTTTAAGCACGAGTAAAAAACAGTGTAAAAGCTTGGGCAGCAAGAGATTGCTACCAAGCCCTTTTATTCTATACTTGCATTGTTATTTTGTACTTCATCTTTATATTTATACAATGAAAGTTCTCTTTCTACATCTGTTCACTCTTCTGGCACGCATGAGTAGCTAAACTAGTCGAATGGGTTGAGAAGAACTAAGCTAACATGACCTAGGAAGTTCATTGCTTGCAATTGTCTTGTTTTATGCTATGCGAAATACCCTTTAGAGTTACACGAGAAAGAGTTTAAAGAAAGAACCTAATGACTCGAGAGAGCTAGGTTAGAATCTGGACTCGAAAGAGCAAAATTAGAACTGCATAAACAAGAGATAGGGAATAGAGATAAGCTCTGTTTGTCAACCTGCATCGCATGCATCCTAAAGATAGGAATGATATTATGTGGTCGCCTTATTTGTGTGTGTGTTATCCATCGCATAAATAAGAATAGAGGCTTATGTGTATGTCCTATAAACTTAACGCATATATTGCATGCGTTCTAGTTTTAGAAGTCGTGGCATTCGCAGTAAGAGGTGGTTTACTATTGTATGCATGTTGCATGATCGCAAAGCATGAACGCATTCTAGGAAGTGTTAGCAAAGCATGATCGCAAAGCATGATCGTAAAGCATGAACGCATTCACCACATACTCATCACATTTCCCATTTATCAACTCTTTTCAAACTCTGCCACATTTATTTATTTTTCATTAACGCAAACAACAAACCCAACAATTTATTTATTTATCTGGTTACTGCAAAGTTCTTCATAAAAATTACCAACACAACCTGTTTTCACGTCCCTGAGTTCGACCCTGGACTTACTAGGAAACTCAGTGGAATTTACACTTGGATTCTGCTGAGGAAACTTGAGTGCACAATGCAATTTCATAAACGCATATCACCCACATTTCCACTTCATAAAATCGAGCATCAAGTTTTTGGCATCGTTGCTGGGGACTTTGGCAAAATATTGTGTTAACGATAATTTTTTTTATTTCTTTGTAGACACTCAATCTCTGGAGAATTACGGATCGAAGATTGAGAGAATGTTTAGACGGAGACTAAGAGACCGCCAACAGCAACCACAATCAGATAAAGAAGAGATGGCGGAGCAGCCTGGAAACAGAGTACCAAATGATAACAATGTCATGGCGAATTCAATCCTACTGGCAAACGATCGCAATAGACCCATTAGGGACTATGCATTGCCAAACCTCTATGATTTCTCTCCAGGAAGCATGAAGCCTGCCCTCGACGGAAGACGATTCAAAATGAAACCAGTGATGCTGCAGATGATTCAGACTGCAGGTAAATTCGGAGGAAGGTGTGGCGAATACCCACATGTCGACCTCCGAAGCTTTATTGAAATCTGCAATACTTTTGTGTTCTCGAACATCTCTACTGAAGAAGTTCGACTAACCTTGTTCCCATTTTCTCTCTGTGATTAGGCTAGGAAATGGGCGTATTCTCTTGAACTGGGAGAGATCACTTCTTGGGAACAGGTCGTGGAGAAGTTTATGAAGAAATAATTTTCACCTACTGAAAATGCCAGACGAAGGAAACTAATTACAAATTTTGAACAAGACATGGATGGATCGCTCAATGATACCTGGGCGAGGTTTAAGACGTTGGTCAGGGATTGTTCACACAATGGGTTGAAAAACTGCCTCCAGATGGAAATTTTTTATCAGGGTTTGAATCTCGCTTCGCAGACCACTGCTAATGCGGTAGCCGCTGGTGGTCTGCTTGATAAAACGTATAACAAGGCGAAGAATATATTGGATTGCATCTCCAAGAACCATGAAGATTGGAGAGAGAGTGACCGGAGATTGAGACTCAAAGACAATGATGCAAATAATGGTGCCATTGCTTCACTACAAAACCAGATGACCGCAATGATGAACTTAATCCAGGGAATTGCGATCAGTAGCCCAACACCGCAAAACGGGCAAATCAACGCAATCAGTCAAAACACCACAAAGTGTGCGACTTGCAGTGATGGGCATGCGATGGAAGATTGCCCGCAAAATCTAAAATCTATTTACTTTGTAAAGAATAATCCTTTTTTGAATACCTACAACCCCGGGTGGAGAAACCACCCCAATTTTGCTTAGAAGAATTAGCAACAAAACTTCCAATCCGTGGTGCAAAAAGAAGGGCCACCAGGATTCTTTCCACGCAACAACAGTTAGACAAAAAATCAAGCAAGTAGCTCACAACCACCACAATCCTCTTCCTTGGAAATCCAATGGAAGCAATACATAGAGAAAAACAAAACGGTGCTTCAAAGTTAGGATATGTCCATTTGCAATCTAGAATCACAGATGGGCCAAATTGCGAGTGAGTTGAAGAGTAGACCGCAAGAGGCTCCACCAAGTTTAACTAAACTTCCACGCAACAAGGGGGGTCAGGTAAAGAGCAATGTCAGATTGTGACATTGCGAAGTGGGAAGACTGGGGAAGGAGAAAAAAAGGAGCTTAGTCAGACAGCTCCCATTGTGGCTGAACTCGAGATTGCGGTGACGCAAGAAGAAGAAAGAGAGAAAGAAGTAGTAGAACTAGAGGTTGCCTCAAAGTCAACTGATATGAGAACCGTGAAAGTTTAGTTACCCTTTTTCCCATAGAGACTAAGGAAGAAAAAGAACGAAGAGGTACAGTACCAATGCTTCCTATCTATGTTAAAGAAATTACATGTTAATATTACTTTTAGTGAAGCGATTGAGGAAATGCCTACCTACGCAAAGTTTCTGAAGGATATGGTAACTAAGAAGAGGGGAGCTAGTAAGTTTGCCACGATGGCGCTAACTCAGAGTTGAAAATCAATCATTCCACCGAAGATGAGTGATCCTGGGAGCTTTACTATTCCTTGCTCCATAGGAGGACTGTACATTGGGCAAGCTCTGTATGACTTGGGAGCCAGCATAAATTTGATGCCTCTGTCAATCTCTAGGCAGCTGAATGTGGGAAAACTTGTTCCCACAACGGTGATTCTTCAGCTGGCCGATAGATCTTTGGTGCATCCAGAGGGAAAAGTGAAGGACGTGCTGATAACCATCGATAAATTTATCCTACCAGCCGACTTCATCATATTAGATTACGAGGCCGACAAAGATGTGCCCATCATTCTGGGGTGACCATTTTTATCAACAGGTCGTGCTCAGATTCATGTGCATAGAGGGGAAATCACTTTATCAATGGATAGAAGCTCAAGTTTAACATAATTCGTGCCATGAAGTTTTCGGATCAAGAAGACCTACATGACTCAGATGATGACCAGAATGCGATTGAAGAAGAAAAGTTTGATGAAGAAAATGAAGAAGAGGATGCCAGCGCATCCGTTGCTGCCTGTAATGCGATCACAACAAAAACAAGCAAAGAAGAAGAAATGATCGCAAATCAAGAAGTAGGGCCAATAGAAAAAGAAGAAAGAAAAACAACGCAACCTTCCCTAGTAGAACCACCAACACTGGAATTAAAGACCCTACCTTCCCATTTAAAGTACGCATTTTTGGGGCAGAATGAGAAGCTGTCAGTTATCATTTCCTCTACGCTCAAAAAAGACCAAAAGAATGCGTTGATGAGCATTCTAAGGAAGCATGTGCGAGCAATTGGCTGGACGCTCGCTGACATTAGAGGAATTAGCCCAACGTACTGTATACACTGCATTCGTCTTGAAGAGGACCACAAAGAAACAATTGAACATCAACGAAACTCAACCCTACGATGAAAGAGGTCGTCAAGAAGGAGATCATTAAATGGCTAGATGCGGGCATTATCTATCCTATAGCAGATAGCACGTGGGTCAGCCCCTTGTAGTGTGTGCCGAAGAAGGGCAGCATGACGGTAGTCCCGAATGAGAAACAATGAATTAAAAGACCGCAAAGGACCATCACTGGATGGTGCATTTGCATGGATTACCACAAGCTGAATGCGGCCACAAAGAAAGATCATTTCCCTCTGCCATTCATCAATCAAATACTAGACCGTCTAGTTGGAAATGATTTTTACTGCTTTCTAGATGGTTATGCCGGGTACAATCAAATTATGATAGCTCTAGAAGACCAAGACAAGACCACATTCACCTGCCCATATGGAATCTTCACTTTTCGCCGCATGTCGTTTGGCCTCTGCAATGTGCCAAACACGTTCCAAAGGTGCATGATGGCCATCTTTTTCAGATTATCTCGAGAACTCTGTTGAAATCTTTATGGATGACTTCTCTGTTTATGGGAACACCTATGAAGTCTGTCTAGCCAACTTAGAGAAGATACTGAAAAGATGCGAAGAGACGAATATGGTGCTTAACTGGGAAAAATGCCATTTCATGGTGAAGGAGGGTATAGTGTTAGGACACAAGGTTTCCCAAGATGGGTTGGAGGTGGACAAAGCAAAAATCGAAGCAATTGAAAAGCTTCCACCTCCAACAAGTGTGAAGGTTGTACAAAGCTTCTTGGGGCATGCTGGATTCTACAGAAGATTCGTCAAAGACTTTTCCAAATTAGCACGACCATTGAGTGCGTTGTTAGAGGTTGACAAGAAATTTGAGTTTGATAACAACTGCCTCAATGCATTTCGAGTTTTGAAGAATACGCTGATTACCGCACCTGTATTGATTGCGCCAGATTGGACACTTTCTTGTCAAATCATGTGCGACGCAAGCGGGTATGCGATGGGAGCAGCCCTAGCACAAAAGAGAAAAACAATTTTGCATCCCTTCGCATATGCGAGTAAAACATTAAATCCTGCTCAGACAAATTATATCACCATAGAGAAAGACCATCTTGCGGTAATTTTTGCGTTGGAAAAATTTTGGGCATATATGTTGGGAACAAAGGTACTCATCCATACTGATCATTCGGCAATAAAGTACTTAATGAAAAAAAAGGATGGAAATAGAAATAATTGACATGAAGGGGACAGAAAACCAAGATGCGGATCACTTCTCTAGACTAGATGTAACGCATATTTTGATAGGTAAGATTGATGATGTTCTATGCTCGAAATGATGCGATACTACTTCTAAATATACGTTAATTATGGATGTTCATGTAGTATGCCATGCGTTGTCACAAGTTTCCGTATGATGGAACCAAATTTAATTCCACCGCAAGTTTCTCGGTGTGATCCGAGGTCGAACACGGGGACTGATTTAGGTTATTGTGGTATGTTTATGATATATGCGACCTGGTTTTAAATCTTTAAAAATGTGTTTTTACAGGTATATAAATTCCAATAATATAAAGTAAAGCAGTAAAGATGCAATAATAAAATGAAATACAATAAACCTAAGCTAGATGATACAAGATACAGGCTTCATGTTACAAGATGTTGGGATCAAGGCTAGCTGTGAAAGTTGTGCAAAGACGTGGAATGCGGCGGAAAGTCTTATGAACATAATAGAAAGAGAAAGACAAATAATATAAACAACGCAAGTTCTCAATTGCGTTGAAGTTACAAATGTTGTTCCACTCTTCTCTTGGCGTACACCTTTCAGTGATCGGCCGCGCTCCCACATGTCTGTGGTGAAACAGAGACTAACGTAATGAATGCAAGGTTGCTTCCATGTCTGGAAGTACTACTCGCCTTAGTTAATGCATTCTTCTGACCTTCTCTCGATAGGTCGGAATGGCATCTTCACTTATGCTCTCACAGGTGAAGATGTCGTCTAGCATGCCTTAGCTAAATGCATTTTATATTTTTAACACAGACTAAGTACTTGGTTAATTCATATTGCTTATCAGGTAATTAAGAAGACATCATGAAGAAAGTGATTGATGGAGGAATGGAAATAGACAGAAAATGGTAAATGAAAGCTATCAAAACATTTAATATCTCTATTAAGCATTTGATACATGGTGTGTGAATGAACAGAGAATGAGAAAGTGAAATACAACGATGAAAGAGATAAAATAGATGCAAACAAGTGCCAATATCTTGGCACTGATTCGATGGAGATCTGTTTGCCAGATAGGATGGATTTAATGGTAGGAACAGTTTCCCTCTTAGGCTTGCTCCTCCGGTAGCAGGGATTTTTACATAGAGCTTTCAATCGGGTGTTTGGCAGATTAGATCTGAGATTCACCTCTTGACCTTATCTTGTCTTCTTCTCAGATTTCTTCACTTAAGCACTCGGCTCAACCTTTTCTCTCAACAGTTTTGCAGCATTTACCCCGTATCTCGTAGCATTCATTTTCTCTGAAATCAATGGGGTATTTATAGGTGCAGATCTTTGACTCCGACCTTGTGGTCCCCACTTGATTGTCATGGTAATTCCGAAGATGGAAGGATATTATTCCTTTTGTTATGCAATCAGACCGTCAATTCTGCACAAACGTTAGTTGTACACGTGTCTCAATCCTCTACTGTTGCGTTGCTCAGCTGCTTCTTTCAATCATGGATTCGTATGCAGTGTTGTTTTTATTACCACATGTGGTTGCACACAGCTCTGGATCGACTATCGCATTGCGCCATCATTGCAGTAACCGTCTCTTCATTGTTGACTGACAGATGCAATGTGACAGAGATGCGTTGATCAGTTTCACGTGAGCCTTAAGCGCAAGCGATGACTTGGTCTCCTGCAAAACAGAGTAAAATTCGGCTTGTCTTCCATCTTTATGGTGTTAGTGGGTGTAATTGCAAACATTTATAATTATTGTATTACTAGGCTAATTTCATACAATAGGTGCATATTCACTAACTTTTGGCCGCAATATCTAGATAAGGTGGCATAAATAACTTGTATTTCTACAAGTTATCAATAGAAAATCCTGAGGTTGACCACAATGAGTCTGAGGTGAGTGCGGTGTTCCCAGATAAGCAGCTGTTCCATATTGAAGAATTGCCCTGGTATGCGGACATAGTCAATTATCTGGTTTGCGAGCAATTTCCTGAAGACTACACCACCACCAATAGAAGAAGCTCAAACATGAAATGCCAGACATTATTATTGGGATGATCCGAATCTGTATAAAAGAGGGGCAGACTAGATTTTTTGATTATGCGTATCAAATGCTGCCTCAAACAACGCATACTATCGCAATGTCAGACTCACCATTATGGTGAGCACTTTGGAGGGCAGTGCACCGCAACCAAACTTTTACAGAGTGGATTTCTTTTGGCTACATTATTCAGGATGCAGCTGACTAGCAGGAAGTGTGATTGGTGCCAACGCACAGGTAACATTTCATGGAAACATGCAACGCTAAATGAAACACTATCTTGGAGCTTGAATTATTAGTCGTCGATTATGTCTCCAAGTGGATAAAGGCAATAGCATGCGCCAGAAGTGATGCGGCGATAGTCTCCTAGTTCTGAAGAACAAATTTCGTCACTCGTTTTGGCACTCCCCCATGCATCATAAGATGATGATGGGTCCCACTTTGTCACCATAAATATTAAGAATGCTGTGCAAATACAACATTCTCCAGCAAGGTCGCCACCGCATACCATTCGCAGACGATGATGATAGGCCGAAGTGTCCAATTGAGAAATTAAGCTGATACTTGAGGAAGGTAGTAAGGCCTTCACGGAAAAGATTGGCAACGAAAGCTTGAGAATGCGTTGTGG
>NC_052350.1:35665371-35690328 GCF_009727055.1 Benincasa hispida
AGAGAGATCGCCGCAAAGATGGATGCGTCAATACACAAATGCGAGCGACAACGCAAATTTGGGGGTGTATTCTTCCTTATCTTTATTTTAAATTTTGCACTATCACATCGCATTTTAGTTTTAAAAGTTTTATCACCACATCATCTTTGATTATCGCAATCATTTGACATAGATAAATTTAGTATGTTACTGCATGTTGTTTCTTTGCCAAGTATGATTTCAATGATGAAAAATATGCTTCTATTTCTTTCATATATACTCGAGTCGACTTAACTTTAAGATAGTCACTTCATGAAATATTTCTAGAAGTTAGGAGTTTGCTAGCTATCTTTCAAACTCTCTTTACAAAGCTTTCTAACAACATCACATGACTCATTTCACTCTTTTGGCAATGGGAACATTGTCGTATTTTAAATTTGGGGGTGAGGTATTTATTTTCGACCTTGCTATTTTTTTTTAAAAAAGAGAAAAATTTTGAGAATAACAAATCCACTGTCAACGCAATGGGAAACTCATGTTGATAAGAGTTAAGTTGTGAAGGCACTTACTAGTAGTTGGATGTCTGCATGACACACGTGGGAGCAAGCCAAAACGAAAGTAAGTCACCAGGATCAATGCATAAATAAATGACCGCAACTCCACTGCCAAGTAGGCATGAGTTTAATCTGAGAAATAACGCATTGTTCGTAGTTGGATGTCCGCATGACACACGTGGGGGCAAGCCAAAACGAAGGCAAGGCACTTGGATCAGCGCAAGGTCAGAAAAAAATAATAATGTCACGAAATAAGCAAGGATAAAATCATTTGACACCCCGGTGGAAAATTTTCTTTTTGAAATAAATCATGCGATGTCCTAGAAATTAGTAAAGTTCTTTTTAAGGTTAAGCATGCAGTCCCTAGGTCTTAGAAATAATTTAAGAAGAGACTTGAATAAGACTTAAGGAAATTTTGGTGTATAGGATTTGAACGAAGTATCCTTGAGGAATCTAGGAAAAGAACTTTGCGGTTTACTTGCTAAAGGAAATCTTTAGCTTATGCTTGAGGACAAGAATTGTTTAAATTTGGGGTGTGATTGCCCGTGCAAAAATGTACATTATCATAGTGCTGAGTTCTTAAATAATGTTGGATTGCGTTGATAAAACATGTTAAATTGTGTCCATTAAGCATCAATTTCATAATATTGCGGTCGCATGCGTTTATCGCATTAGAACAGTAGATTTTCGTATTTTTGTGCAGAATATGCGATGACGCAAGGTAGAAATTGCAATCATAGGAAATCATTGGTCGAGCGCAGCATTACCGCAAGGCTTTGCGGTGATCGTGTTCACAAATATTCGCCCGAGAAGGATCGCCGCAACTTGGTTAGCGCAACATGGTGGGCGCATCTGGGTGAAAGGCTAATTAATCACGATGGGATAGAAAGTTGATGGCAGTTGAATTTGAATTAAGTTGACAGCCGATAACGATTACAAGTACATTCAGCTTTTCGGTGACAATTATTTGGCGCATCAGTCAAGAATTAAAGCAGTCCCATCTGTACAGTCATGAGAGAGAAGCTGCCTTTCACCCTGGATGCTCTATAAAAACCAAGGGCATCCTTAAAAAAAGGGGTTCAGCTATTCTTTGTTCGCACGTCTTTGTGCATAGTTTTCTTTCATTTTAAGGCTAGGCAAGGGAAGAGTGGTGATGCTGAAGATCGCTCAGGGCAACTCGAGAGAGAATCTTGAGGCGAAGAAGCAGAGAGTGGTCCAACTCTCGCGAGATCAAGATTATCTTTTGAGCACGAGTAAAAAACAGTGTAAAAGCCTGAGCAGCAAGAGATTGCTACCAGGCCATTTTATTCATACTTGCATTGTTATTTTGTACTTTATCTTTATATTTATACAATGGAAGTTCTCTTTCTACATCTGTTCACTCTCTTGGCATGCATGAGTAGCTAAACTAGTCGAATGGGTTGAGAAGAACTAAGCTAACATGACCTAGGAAGTTCATTGCTTGCGATTGTCTTGTTTTATGCTGTGCAAAATACCCTTTAGAGTTACTCGAGAGAGAGTCTAAAGAAAGAACTTAATGACTCGAGAGAGCTAGGTTAGAATCTGGACTCGAAAGAGCAAGATTAGAACTACATAAACAAGAGATAGGGACTTAGAGATAAGCTCTGTTTGTCAATCTGCATCGCATGCATCCTAGAGATAGGAATGATATTATGTGGTCGCTTTATTTGTGTGTGTGTTATCCATCGCATAAATAAGAATAGAGGCTTATGTGTATGTCCTATAGACTTAACGCATATATTTCATGCGTTCTAGTTTTAGAAGTCGTGGCATTCGCAGTAAGAGGTGGTTTACTATTGTATGCATGTTGCATGATCGCAAAGCATGAACGCATTCTAGGAAGTGTTAGCCGAAACCCTTCTTAACCCATTCACCGCATACTCATCGCATTTCCCTTTTATCAACTCTTTTCAAACTCCGTCGCATTTATTTATTTTTCATTAACGCAAATAACAAACCCAACAATTTATTTATTTATCTGGTTACTACAAATTACTTCATAAAAATTACCAATGCAACCTGTTTTCACAAGTCCCTGAGTTCGACCCTAGACTTACTAGAAAACTCAGTGGAATTTACACTTGGATTCTGCCGAGGAAACTTGAGTGCATAATGCAATTTCATCAATGCATATCACCCACATTTCCAGTTCATAAAATTGAGCATCAGTGGACAAGGCATGTGGCATCCAAGTTTTGAGAGGTTAGCATGCATGCCGCAGCATCAGGTGTGCGTGAGCGTGGGCGCTGGGCATTGGAGTTACGCGCGCAGACGATCATGAAGCAACGGACGACATTAAGAAATGGGCTAGATGATCGTTTAGCTACAGGCAGTGCTAAGCGATGCGCTAGACGATTGTGTAGCTATGTGCGACACTAACGATGTGAAGTGATGTGCTAGACGATAGCTTTACACGATGAGGCAATGGTGCTACACGATCAGCATCAGCACTAGACGATGGAGCTACACAATAGGCGTGTGTGCTAGACGATGGGCGTGATGCATTAGATGATAGGTGTCAGTGCTACACGATGAGCGATAGCAAAAGCTACACGATGAGCAGCAGCGAGGGCTGAGCGATAGGCTGTGTGCTATACAATGAACGAGAGCGAGATCGTTGGGTGTTAAGCATCAATGAGAGATCACTGAACGAGATGCTACATGATGGGCGGTGAGCTAAACGATTGTCGTATGCATTGATCATTATTAACTACCGATTAAGGGCAACAGCTGTCCTAAGCACTAGATTTAACTCCATGTAAGTCGAAGGTGTCGTGCTAAGCTTTAATGGGAAGCGGTGGAAAGTAGTATAAAAAGGGGAATTTGAACTTCAAATGATCAGTTTCATCAATTCCTCTGTTCAAATTGAGAGATCTTAGTGTCATTGGAAAGCACTATGAGTCTACCTTTAGTGGTGAAACTTTTGGAAGAAGGTCTCATCAAAATAAGGCCAGAAAAGGGAAAAAGTGACCAGAGGTTCTGTTCTCAGGTGAATCCAGGCCATCGATAAAGAATCGAGTCTTTAAGATGAAACACGTAGATTATTAAAAATTTAAGGTAAGCATTTTGTGACAATTCTAAACAAGTTTGTAGAAGGAAAATTCTTGAGATGAGCTATAGAATTTGGGTTAAAAATTTTGTAAGCTGAATTTGGAATTTCATGAATAAGCAGGCAGCTGCTTGGGTTGAGTAAGCTGGTAACTCAAAGTAAAATACTCAGACAGATCAAAGGCTGAGTAGTCCTATGCATTGGACCTGTTGTGTGGGCTGAGGAGAGCTTGCATTGAAGTCTTGGATTATTAAGAAGCCTTGGTGGATGACCATGAGCAGCTAAAGGGACATTTAGAGCAAACTATTTATTGCACGTGTGGGAAGCGTTTGTGAAGTGCAGTTGGAAGCATTGCAAGAGCCAAAGTCTCAAGTAAATTTCTAAGTATTAAACCTACAGCAAGGTATGTGTTCAGTGAAAGTCTTCTAGAGGAAGGCTAAACGCAAAGCTTATTTGAGGATTAGTCTCAAAAGGGAGATCAATGCTAGTAGCTAATATATGCTTTTCTGTCCACAAGATTGACACCACTAATAGAAGCATATCAACCCTTGAGAAGTAATCCTAAAAGTTATGAGTGACTAAGTAATTACAATGTTTTAAAGAAACCATGTTTGAAGAAAGATTATTCTCATGCTAGCTAGTTTTACAAAGAAATTTCCAAGCAAACCATGAGTTATGTTTTAAACACATGCCATGTATGAAACTTTATTGAAAAAGTATTTATGTGTGTTTAAATACACAAAGCATGCGTTAGTACATTTAAAGACATGTTTTCTATGCGTATTTCTTTACATGCTTTAAAGAGAAAGTCATAGTACGACTAGGTTTACTTGAAGCTCAATACTGAGGGACATTTGAGAAGGTATCCTAGCAGCTCAATACTGAGGGACATTTGAGATGGTATTTGAGCAAAAGTACCTAAGGTGTGACGGTACTTGGTTATAACCACGTGCACGTAGGTAGTTAAAGTCAAAGATTGAGCAAAAGGGTTCTCTTTGGACTAAGCAGTTGATGTTAGGATTTAACCATAGTAGGGCTATTATCAACTAAGGAACAATTTATGGTTTTATGATGAAAACAACTTTACCTGTTTTATGCTTGGAAAATGTTTATATTTCAGTACAAGGTTACTGTAAAGACTTATATTTCAGTACGATCTCTTTATTAAGACTTATGCATGAGAATCGGTTTTCTTTCTTAAGTCACTCACTGGGCTAGTAAGCTCACCACAGTTTTAAATGTTTTTCTTTCCCCAAGTAGCGGTCAAATCCTCAGGAGGTAGCTCTACATCTGTTCTGCCACTCAAAGACAAGAGTTATTGTAACCCGTCTACTAGGTGGTTACTTAAAATATTGTACACATGTTACAGTTGTTCATGTAGGGACTAATGTTTTGGGTGTCAGGACTTATGAAACTTGTAATGTAATCTCTGTAAATGCTTTGTGTTCAATACTTAATGTTTTTTACCATAGAGGCAACCATTGTGTATGAGATTGCATATTGGTATCAGATTTAATTCTGCTAGAGTTAATAGGAAGTAAGTGTCAGCAAAAGGGTTGATAATTGTTGCAGTCATATCCTTTCCTAGGCTAAGATAGTAGTTTGGGTAGATGTGTGACAGGTTGGTATCAGAACATAAGATTTTGGGTGAAAGAGAGAGTTCATGCATTAGATTAAGTCCCATATGTAAGTCTTTAACATGTGTACTTGTTAATTAGGCAAAGATGCCGAAGAAAAGTGGTAGGCTGAGCAGACAGACTAAGGAGAGGAATGTTAACCCTACCAGCGGAAGCCCTGAAGTTAGATAGGACCTAGATCCAAAGGGAAAGAGAGTTAGAGACTCAATGGGGCAAGAGACGACTTCTGAAAATTAGTCGAGTACCCCATAGGTAAAAGACAAATCCAAAGAAGAAATTTGGCATCGAGAGGCTGAAAATGTTAGGTGCCACAACGTTCAATGGAGCCACAGATCAAGTAGATGCTGAGGTCTGGTTGGACTTGATTGAGAAAACTTTAGTGTTATGAGATGCCTTGAGGACCGTAAGGTTGAGCTAGTGGGGCTCTTGCTGTAGAAATGGGTTGAGAAATGGTGGAAAGTGAGAGAGGCCAGGAGAAGTAGTTCAGAAGCTATGACTTGGCATGAGATTAGAAAAGTGTTTTGAGGACAAATACTACCCTAGTGCTTTCAGAGAAGCAAAGAGGGGTGAGTTTCTTAGGAAAACTCAGGGATCGATGACGGTCGCTGAGTATGACCAGAGATTTACAGAGTTATCTCAGTATGCCCTTTCGATCATTGCGAAAGAGAAAGAGAGATGTAGGAGATTTGAGAATGGCCTAAGAAGGAAGATACGAAGGAAGATACGTACTCCCATTACCTCGTTAGCTAATTGGGTGGATTTCACTCAATTAGTTGAGACCGCTACTAGAGTTGAGCGAAGTGTGGGGGGTAGACATACTCCAGATAGGTGCGGAGTAGCACAAGACTCAAGTAGAGATGAGAGGTAAGATTTTTAGACCCCTGTTCTCTTGACAGTCAGGTATGAAGAGTTATAGAAGGCATGGGCAAGCACAGTTCGAGTCAAAAGAGGTTAAAACTGCAGCTGCACCGAGTAGTAGATCGGTAACAGGTAGTGTTAGCGAGTCAGTAGCTAGTATAGGAAGGAAGCCACTATGTGCAAACTGGGGTAAGCACCATGCAGGAGTATGTTATGGCGACATAAATGTTTGTTTCCAGTGCGGACAAGCAGGGCACTTCAAGAAATATTATCCCTAACAAGTTCATGGAGCATAGGGTGAATAGAGAGAAGTTACCCAGGTTGTAAACTAACCTAGAGCGACTGAAGCTAGAGGTGAGGGATCTAGTACAACTAAGCAGAAAGGGGTAGCAGGACGACCCCAACAACAACAATAGAAACAGTAGCAGCAAGGTAGAGTATACGCTGTGACACACCATGAAGCAGAAGAGTCTCCAGATGTCGTAACTCGTACGATAGCTTTATGTAATTAGTCTGTTTATGTGTTATTTGATCTTGGTACTAGCACTTATTCATATCTAGCATGTTTGCATTGCATATAGACAGAGTGCTTGAACGTATGAATGAGGACTTCTTTATTTTTATGCCCGTAGGAGATACTCTAGTTGTGCACGAGTATTATAGGAGTTGTGAAGTAATTCTTTGGAATCAGAGTTTATGGGTTGACTTGATTTGATGTTATCTTAGGCATAGATTCCCTAAGTAAACATTATGCCATTGTGGATTGTTTTAAGAAAGAGATAGTGTTTAGGAAGCTAGGTGAACAAGAGATAACACTAGTAGGAAGTAAAAGAATACTTCCAGGAAGTTTAATATCAGCAGTGAAGGCTGGGAAGCTGTTGAATATGGGATGTGAAGCTTCTTTAACCTATGTGGTGGTTTCACAAAATAGGAAGCTGAAACCTGAAGATGTACCTATGGTACGAGAATTCTTAGATGTGTTCTCTAAAGAGTTACCGAGCTTACCATCTAACAGGGAAGTTGAGTTTACTATCGAGTTAGTTCCAGGTACAGCACCTATATCCCAGGCACCATACAGAATGGCGCCAGCAGAATTAAAGGAGTTGAAGGTTCAGTTACAAAAACTTGTTGATAAGAGGTACATCATACCCTGTGTGTCGCCTTGGGAAGCGCCAGTCTTGTTTGTTAAGAAGAAAGATGGTACTCTAAGATTATGTATAGATTATAGACAGTACTCTCAGATTATGTATTGACTATAGACAATTTAATAAGGTGATAATTAAGAATAAGTACCCATTGCCTCGTATAGATGATCTCTTCGACCAGTTACAGGGAGCCACGGTGTTCTCTAAGCTAGATTTGAGATCAGGTTACCACCAATTGAAGGTGAAGGAAACAGATGTTCCAAAAACTACTTTCAAGATTAGCTATGGACATTATGAATTCCTAGTAATGTCGTTTGGTTTGACGAATGCTCCTACAGTATTTATGGACTTGATAAATAAGATATTTCATCCTTAACTAGATTAGTTTGTGATAGTTTTCATAGATTAAATACTAGTATATTCCAGTAGTGTAGAGAAGCACAAGGAAGATCTAAGGTTAGTGCTACAAATGCTAAGAGAAAAGAAGTTATATACCAAGTTTAGTAAGTGTTATTTCTCGTCAAATCAATTTGTATTTCTTAGGCATATAGTTTCAGTAGACAGAGTTAGTGTACATTCCCAAACGATAGAAGCGATAGTTAATTGGGAACAACCAAGACTATAACAGAGGTACACAGTTTTCTGGGTTTAGCAGGTTATTACAAGAGATTCGTGGAGGGATTTTCTAAGATAGCTCTACGATTGAAAAACCTGACCAGAAAAGATGCAAAGTTTGAGTGGTCACCAGAATGCAAGCATAGTTTCCAAAAGTTGAAGCAGAGGTTAGTAACAGCACCAGTGCTGACTTTACCTACAACAGGTAAAGAGTTTGAGGTTTATTATGATGCATCTCGACAAGGATTAGGATGTGTGTTCATGCAGGAAGGAAAGGTAGTGGCCTATGCTTCTCGTCAGATAAAGAAGCATGAATGTAACTACCCTATGCAGGATTTAGAGTTAGCAGCAGCTGTGTTGGCTCTAAAGTTGTGGAGACATTACTTGTTTGGTGAACGTTGTCATATATTCACTGATCATAAGAGTCTAAAGTATATCTTTGATTAGAAAGAGCTAAACTTGAGACAGAGAAGATGGATCGAGTTGATCAAGCATTATGACTGTACAATTGATTATCACCTAGGTAAAGCAAATATGGTGGCTGATGCTCTAAGTAGAAAGACCGGAATAGCCAGAGTTGTTATCTGTTAAGTAAAAGGTGTACTGATACATGAGTTGTATAGTGCTAAAGTGGCATGATCAGTTAATCAGATAGGAGGTTTGATAGCTTCATTTCAAGTACGTCGTACTTTCGTAGATGATATTCTACGTGAATAGTTAAGAAATTCTTATCTTCAGAAGTTAGCTGAAGAAGTAAGTAAAGGACTGAGAATGGACTATCAGTTAAGATCGGATAGAGTGCTTCAGAAGGAACGTAGAATATGTGTACCTAATACCTTAGCACTTAAGTAGGCTATTCTAGAAGAGGCACATAGTTCAACTTATGCTATGCATCCAGGCAGTACAAAAATGTATAGAACATCAAAGAAGTTATACTGGTGGCCTGGTATGGAAAGAGAAATTGCAGAGTATGTTGACAGATGTTTAGTGTGAGAGCAAGTTAAACTTAAATGATAGAGGCCAGCAGGATTGCTTAATCCACTCCTAGTACCAGAGTGGAAGTGGGAGCATGTTACGATGGATTTCTTGTTTGGTTTACCCAGGACACCAGCGAGCTATGATGGTATATGGGTAATCGTGGATAGATTGACAAAGACAGCTAAGTTTTTACCTGTTAATGTTAGTTTTACCCTAGACTAGTTAGCTAAGCTGTATGTTGACAGAGTTATGAGTCAGTTTGGGGCTCCAGTTTTGATTGTATCAGACTGAGATTCTAGGTTTACATCAAAGTTTTGGACTAGCTTGCAGAAAGCTATGGGTATCAAGCTATTTTTTAGTATAGCTTTTCATCCACACAAACGGATGGTCAATCTGAGTGGACGATTCAGACACTAGAGGACATGCTGAGGGCATGTGTATTGCAGTTCAAGGGAAGTTGGGATATACATCTATCGTTGATTGAATTTGCGTAAAAACAGTTATCATTCAAGTATCAAAATGGCACCGTATGAGGCTTTGTACGGGAGACCATGTAGAACTTCGGTATGTTGGAATGAAGTGGGTGATGACAAGCAGAAATACACATCATTTTAGACCTTTTATTTAGAATTATGAGAACTTTTAAGTGAAATATGCAACGATTATGTTAGGAATTCATGAGAATATGAGTTTGCGTCGTTCAACATTAAGAATCTCGGCTAACCCACTATTATGTGTTATTATGCATTCAATTGTCTATCTTTGTAGCTAACGCAGGAAGCGGACGTATACGTGAAAGCCGAGCTATCACAAGATGACCGCATGCGGAGAATTTCTCCATCGCAAGGGCGGACGCATACGTTTGACGCATGGATGTTAAGGCCATCAACCGCATGTGTCCATCACATAGAAGTTGCGGTCGTCAAACGAATGCGGTCATCGCTGAAAAGTTACGGCCATCGAGTGAATGCGGTCATCACAAGAAGATTGCGGCTACATGATGATAACCACAATAGAGGGATGAACACAAAGTTGGTGGAATGGAAACATGAACGCATATCTTGAGAGAATAAAAAAATGATGTTGACATTTTGCCTACCATGCCGTTAGCAGCAGAGATTTAGAAAAGGACCATCGTGCTGCAAATGTTAGAAGCAGAGCAGGTCCAATAATGTTGTCGGCGATCTAGCTCTATAAATAGAAGTCGTTGAGCAAAATTGCAAATTATCCAAGTTTCTACCTTTGGGTGGATCCTTGTGATCCAGACGAACGCATGAGAAGAAAGCTTCAGAGTTCTTCATCTCCTTCATCCATTCCGAGTGATGACCGGAGCCTTTGTCAGAGTCAGAGCTCGAGAGAGTCTGCTCCACCGCCATTCCATGGCACCATCGGTAGCCTTGACACACATCTACTTGAAGCAAGACATGGATCACCCGAGAAACTTGCATCCACATTACACTTGGCGAGAGCATAAGTAAACTTGTGACAGGAATGCATGGTCATCGCATACATTCATAATCGCATATTGCATAATCCAACGCATGACCACCGGCGTATAAGAACCAACGCATAACCTAAGACATGCATCGCATATTGCATCCTCCTAATTTTAGTCATCATGTTTTTAGCAAAGTCTTGCTTCCAGCAAATGTGTGTCAAGGCTACCGGTGGTTCCATGGAAGGGCGGTGAAGCAGACTCTCTCGAGCTCTGACTTCGACGAAGGCTCCGGTCGTCACTCGGAATGGATGAAAGAGATGAAGAACTCTTAATCTTTCGTCTCACGCATTCGTCTGGATCACAAGGAACCACTCGAAGGTAGAAACTTGGATAATTTGCAATTTTGCTCAACGACTTCTATTTATAGAGCTGGATCACCAACAACATTAATGGACCTGCTCTGATTCTGACATTCGTGGCGCGATGGTCCTTTTCTGAATCTCTGCTACTAACGGCGTGGTAGGCGAAATGTCAACATCATCTTTTGATTCTCCTGAATATGCATTCATGTTTCCATTCCACCAACTTTGCGTTCATCCCTCTATTATGGTTATCATCATGTAGTCGCAATCTCCTTGCGATGACCGCATTCGCTCGATGGCTGCAACTTCTCAGTGATGACCACATTCATTTGACGACCGCAACTTCTATGTGATGGACGCATGCAGTTGATGGCCACAAAATCCATGCGTCGAACGTATGCGTCCGCCCTTGCAATGAAGAAATTCTCCGCATGTGGTCGTTTTGCGATAACCCCGGCTTCCGCGTATGCGTCCGCTTCCTACATTAGCTATAAAAATAGACAATTGAACGCATAATAACGCATAATAGTGGGTTAGCTGAGATTTTTAATGCCGAATGACACAAACTCATTTTCTCATGAATTCCTAACATATTCGTTGTATATTTTACTTAACAATCCTCATAATTCTAAATAAAAGGCCTAAGATGACGTGCATTTCTGCCCGTCATCAGTGGGTGAAAGGAAATTATTAAGCCCAGAACTTGTTTAGCAGGCGTAAGATATTGTTAATATTATAAGAGAAAATCTTAAAACAACTTGAGACAGAGAAAAGAGTTATGCAGATAAGCAGAGAAGAGAGTTGGAATTGGAAGTTGGCGATAAAGTATTTCTTAAGTTTTCTCCGTGGAAAGGAATACTTAGGTTTTGTAGGAAGAGAAAGTTAAGCATGAGATATATTGGACCCTACGAAATAATAGAACAAGTTGGTCCAATGGCTTACAGGTTAGAGTTACATCCAGAGTTATCTCATATCCATGATGTATTTCATGTGGCAATGCTAAGAAAGTATGTGCCAGATCCTACCCATGTGTTACTTGAGCAACCAGTGCGGTTGAAAGAGAGTTTGTCATACGAAGAGGAACCAGTGAAGATTCTTGATAGAAAAGAGAAAGTCTCGAGGAAAGGTACTATGGAGAAACATAGCATTGAAGAAGCTACATGGGAAGCTGAGAAGCAAATGAGAAACAAGTATCCGCAGTTCAATTGACGGACTTGTAGTAGAATTTCGAGGACGAAATTTTCTTAAGAGGGAGGTAAATGAACCTTGAGCCCTAATTTCTCTACTTGTGAAAGTTAACTATTGAGACCAATATGGTGAGTAGGTTAAGGTGAGAATTAATATTCAATAGTAGAGAAAAGGGTAAAAAGTTTGAAAGCTTGAATCTTGGGTGAAGCTAGAAAAATTGGCTAAGTGTAACCCATGCATTGGAAGCAAAAGTGTGGCCGAAAGGAAAAGCTATGCATGGACAAGGCATGCGACAACCAAGTTTTGAGAGGTTAGCATGCATGCGGTAGCATCAGGTCTGTGCAAGCATGGGTGCTGGGCATTGGAGTTGAACGCGCAGATGATCATGTAACAATGAGTGGTGCTAAGCGATGCATTAGATGATCGTTTAGCTATGGGCGGCGCTAAGCGATGTGCTAGACGATTGTGTAGCTATGTGTGGCACTAAACGATGTGAAGTAATGTACTGGACGATAGCGCTACATGATGGATGATAGTGCTACACGATGAGGCGATGGTGCTACACGATCAGCATCAGCACTAGGCGATGACGCTAGACGATGGCAGTACACGATTAGCTTCAGCACTAGGCAAGACGCTAGACGATTGGCGTTATGTGTTAGATGATAGGTGTCAGCGCTACATGATGAGCAACAGAAAAAGATACACGATGAGCGGTAGCGAGAGCTGAGCGATAGGCTATGTGCTACACGATGAATGAGAGTGAGATCGTTGGGTGTTAAGCATCAACGAGAGAACACTAAACGATGTGCTACACGATGGGCGGTGAGCTAAATGATTATAGCATGCATTGATTAGTATTAACCACCGATTAAGGGCAACAACTATCCTAAGCACTGGATTTAACTCCATGTAAGCTGAAGGTGTCGTGCTAAGCTTTAATTGGAAGCGGTGGAAAGTAGTATAAAAAGGGAAAGTTGAACTTCAAACGATCAATTTGATCAATTCCTCTGTGAAAATTGAGAGATCTTGGTGTCATTGGAAAGCTTTGAGAGTCTAATTTTAGAGATGACACTGCTGAAAGAAGGTCTCATTGAAATAAGGCCGGAAAAGGGAAAAAGTGACTAGAGGTTCTGTTCTCTGGTGAATCCGAGCCATCGATAAAGAATTGAGTCTTCAGGACGATCTACGAGAAGTTTGAAGCTAGAAATTTAAGATAAACTTTCTTAAACAATTATAAACAAGTTTGTAGAAGGAGAACTTGAGATGAGCTCTAGAATTTGAGTTATAAATTTTTTAAATTGAATCTGGAATTTCATGAACAAGCAGGCAGCTGCTTGGATTGAGTAAGCTAGCAGCTCGAAGTAAAACGCTTAGACAAATCAAGGGGTGAGAAATCCTATGCATTGGACCTACTGTGTGGGCTGATGAGAGCTCGCATTTAAGTCTTGGATGCATAGGTGGCCTTCGTGGACAACCATGTGCAGCGGAAGGAACACTTAGAGCAAAGTGTTGGCTGCAAAAGTGGGAAGCGTTTGTGAGGTGCGGTTTGAAGGCTAAACACAAAGCTTATTTGAGGGTTAGTCTCAAAAGGGAGACCAATGCTAGTAGCTAATATATGCTTTTGTGTCCACAAGATTGACACCGGCGTTAGAAGCATATCGACCCTTGAGAAGTAATCCTAAAAGTTGTGAGTGACTAAATAATTACAATGTTTTAAAGAAACCATGATTTTAAGAATGATTATTCTCATGTTAGCTAGTTTTACAAATTAATTTCCAAGCAAACCATGCGTTATGTTTTAAATGCATGCCATGTATGAAAGTTTATTGAAAAAATATTTATGTGTGTTTAAATACATAAAGCATGTGTTAGTACCTTTAAAGACATGTTTTCTATATATATTGTTTTACATGCTTTACAGAGAAAGTCATAGTATTACTAGTTTTACTTGAAGCTTGATACTTATGAACATTTGAGAAGGTATCCGAGCAGCTCGATACTGAGGGACATTTGAGAAGTTATATGAGCAGAAGTACCTAAGGTATAATGGTACTTAGTTATAACAATGTGACGTAGGTAGTTAAGTAAGAGATTGAGCAAAAGGGTTCTCTCTTGACTAAGCAGTTGACGTTGGGATTTAACCACAATAGGGTTATTATCAACTAAGGAATAATTTATGGTTTTATGATGAAAACAACTTTAACTGTTTTATGCTTGGAAAATGTTTATATTCCATTACAAGCTTACTGAAAAGATTTATATTTCAGTGTGATCTCTTTATTGAAACTTATGCATGAGAATCAGTTTTCTTTCTTAAGTCACTCACTGGGCTAGCAAGCACACCCCATTTTCAATTTTTTTTCTTTTCACCAAGTAGCGGTCATATCCTCAAGAGGTAGATCTGCATCTGCTCTACCACTCAAAGACAAGAGTTATTGTAACCCGTCTGCTAGGTGGTTACTGAAAATATTGTACACATGTTATAGTTGTTCATATAGGGACTAATGTTTTGGGTTTCAGGAATTATGAAACTTGTAATGCAATCTCTATAAATGCTTTGTGTGAACCCCGAATCCTAATTTCTCTACTTGAGTATGTTCCCTACTAAGACTAGTGTGATGAGTAGGTTGATGTGGAAACTAGTGTGGAATGCTAGAGGAAAAAGTGGAGATTTGAAGAAAAGAGGAAATTTGGAAGTTTAGCTTTTGGGAAAAATTTGGAAATTTGGCTAAGTATAGAATTTTGTGTGTTGATGCGTTGGAAGAGTGGTTGAGGATGGCATGCGGCTAAAGAACGAAAGATGGAGGTGATGCTTTGGAAGGCAGCCCATGCGTCGAGCAGCCTCGGTCAGCACCCCTGCCATGCGTTGAGCAGCTTCGACCAGCACCCATGCCATGCATCAAGTAGCCTCGGCCAGACGCCCTGCCAATGCGTCGAGAGAGCACACCCATCCGTTGAGCGCCCTACTGAGCAGCCATGTCATGCATCGAGGTGCCCTGCCATGCAACCAAGCGCACAGCCCATGTGGCTGAGTGAGCGAGCGATGGCCAGCATACACTGCACGCCCATGCGTCGAAGCAACATGCCTATGCACCGCAGCACCTGACCAAGCATCAAGGCACTACACAAAGCCCATGCGGCCAAGCATGCCCAATGTGTCGAGTGGCCAGCGCGCCCATGCGTCGAGTGACCAGCCTATGTAGCGAGCTTATGCATTGGTGGCCAGCACCATGCGCCCATGCCAAGCAAGTCGTGTGATGCTACCTAGTGAGCCATGCATCGAGGATGGATCGTCACCCTATGCGTTGGTGATGGTTAGCTTCTTGTGGTGGCTAAGTTGAATTGTAATGATAGTGAATTGGCTTGCTATGCGTTGATGATAGGCTATGCATTAAGTATGGATTATGTGTTGAACATCCAAGAGTGGGACGCATACAAAGAAGGAGATCATCAGGTGAACATCATCAAAACCATGTGTCTTCTTGGGAGGAAAGCCTTAAGGCTTAAGAATTTAAGGTGGTGGCATCAGATTAGAGGCTCATGCGTTGGCAACGTTGGAGGAAGACACTTAGCTTGGGATGATCACAACATTGCGTCTATAGGGTGTGAAGGAGACACTTGGCCATGAAGCCAAGTAGGTGGTGTCAACTGGAGAAGATTTGGACGCCTATAAATAGGGCCAAAAGACTTCATTTTTAGATCACAATTCAGAAATACCGTAAAAAGAGTGGGAGAGTTGAGCAAACCTTGCGTTGGAGCCAAATCCATGCGTTAGTCATAGAGGACGCATTGGACAGTAAGGTCTGAAGAGGACGCATCAACTTGGGACGAGGAGTTCTCCCAATTTACTCGTGCATTTGGAGTGATTTCAAAGCCATCTAAAATCTCTGAAAGTCTAGTTTTCAAGGTAGGGCTTCTGGAAGAAAAGCTCGAAGGGATAGGGCTGGAAACTAAGAAGAAGACAGCAGGCTGTCGGATAAGCTTGAGCCAGTCTTGAAAATTCTGTGATTCCGGCCAAACCACAAGAATTTCTGAGCTCAAATTTTAGGGTAAGCTTCCTGAGACATTTTAGAACATGTTTTTAGAGGAAAGTATCTCAAAATAAGGTTCAGAACTATGATTAATCTAAGCTGTAAATTGAATCTTGATTCTAGGGGTGAAAAGGGAGCTCAAGGTAGAAAAGGAAGCTACTAGAGTGAAAAGCTCCTAAGAAACCAAGGTGAGTGGCTAAAAAGTTTTTACTAAAACATTTGCTTAAAATGTTTGATTACAACGTGTTATTGAAAGCTTGTTTTAAAGAAGATTATTCTCATGCCAGCTAGTTTTACAAAGTGATTTCCAAGCAAACTATGAATTATGTTTTAAATGCATGCATGTGTGAAAAAGCGATTTATATGTGTTATATATACTCAGCATGTGTTAGTACCTTTAAAGCCATGTTTTTATATGTGTTATACTTTACATGCTTTAAAGAGAGAAAGTCATTTATGACTAGTTTTACTTACAATGCGATACCGAAGAACATTTGAGAAGGTATCCGCCCAACAAGATACTGAAGGACATTTGAGAAGGTATCTATTGGTACTGAAGAACGTTTGAGAAGGTATCAAACCAACCAGATACTGAACGACGTTTGAGAAGGTATCTGAACAGAAGTACCTAAGGTATGACGGTACTTAGTATGGCCACGTGCACATAGGTAGTTAGAGCAGAGATTGAGCAAAAGGGTTCTCTCTTGACTAGCAATTGGTGTTGGGATTGTTTTTACCCATAGTAAGGTTATTCTCAACTGAGGAACAGTTTTACTGTTTTATGATTAAAACAGCTTTATATATTTTATGCATGGAAAATGTTTATACTGCAGTATAAGTACTGTAGAAGCTTATATTTTAGTTAAACTCTTTATTGAGATTTGCATGAGAATCAATTATCTTTCTTAAGTCACGCACTGGGCGTAAGCTCACCCTATTTTCAAATGTTTTCTTTCCCCCCCCCACAGGTAGCAGTCAAATCCTCTGAAGATAGCTCTGCATCTGCTCTGCCATTAAAGGAATAAGAGATTTGTAACCCGTCGGTTTAGGTGGTTACTGTTAATATTGTACACATGTTACTGTTGTTCATATAGAGACTAGGGTTTTTGGGTTTTGTGACTTGTGAATCTAGTGTTGTAATGACTCTAACTATGTTATGTTTCTGAATTAATAAATTTTGGCCTAAAGACATTCCGTTGTATATAGTTTATATTTTGGTATCAGAGTTATTAGGCGGTAAGTGTCAGCCAAAGGGTTGATAACTGCTGCAGTCACGCGCTTTCTCAGGCTTAGAGGTTAGTCTGGGGCGGGGTGTGACAGCTTGGTATTAGAGCATATGTTTCTGGGAAAGTTAAAGAGTTAGCTGATACCAGCTTGGTATCAGAGCAAAGGTATACTTAAACTTGGGAAAGGTTTGAGCTAGTTTAGTATTAAAGCATAAGGTATTGGGTGAAAGTGAGAGTTCATGCATTAGATTAAGTCCCATAGATAAACCCCTAACATGTGTACCTAATAATTAGGCAAAGATGCTAAGAAGAAGTGGCAAGCGAAGCAAGCAGACTGAGAAGAGGAATGTTGACCCTAGCAGCGGAGGTCCTGAAGTTAGAGGGACCCAGATCCAAAGGGGAAAAGAGTTAGAGACTCAGTAGAGTAGGAAGTAACTTCTGCAAAAAATTCGAGTACACCAAGGGTAGGTGTAGAACCTCAAATGGAGGATCGAGTATTTGATAGAATCACTCAAAGATTGGCAGCAAGTGTAGGATCGATTCAAAACGGTCCAGCCGTCGAGAGGCTAAAAGCTTTAGGTGCCACGACGTTCGACTGGAGCACAAAATCCAATAAATGCTGAGATCTGGTTGGATTTGATTGAGAAATGTTTATAGGTTATGAGGTGCCCTGAGGACCGAAGGTCGAGTTACAGCATTTTGCTGCAGAAAAGGGCTAAGAATTGGGTGGAAAGTAAATAGAGGCTAGAAGAAGTAGTTCTCGAAAACTAATGACTTGGCCTGAGTTCATACAGGTATTTGAGGAATAAATACTACCTTAGTTCTTTCTTTTAAAGAAGAGAAAAGGGAGGAATTCCTTAGGCTAACTCTCAGGGAATGATGATAGTTGCTGAGTATGAACAAAGATTTAATCTGAGTTATCTCAGTATGCCTTTCGATCATACGCGGAAGAGGAAGGAGAGGTGTAAAAGAATTGAGAATGGCCTAAAAAGAAAACGTACACGCCATTTACCTCTAACAACTCTACTCCCAATTGGGTGAATTTTAACTCAGTTAGTTGAGACTGCTATCTGAGTAGAGTAGAGTGTAGCAAGGGAAAGATTGTACTCCCAGCTAGGTGAAGGAACAGTTTTGAATGCCGGAAGAAACGAGAAGATAAGAGATTTAGCACCGACCGTTCTTTTGGAAAATCGGGTATAAAAGCTTGAAGCATGAAAGGCCAACAAAGTTTAAAGTCCAGACTGTAGCTGGATAGATTGGTAGAGTCAATATCAGGTCATGCTAGCGAGTCAGTAGCTAAGTAAAGGGAGGGGAACCATCTTTAATGTAATGCTGTGGAAGACCTCAATACAGAAAGTATTATGGCATAGAATGTGTGCTTTCAGTGCAACAGACAAAGCGGAACAATTCAAAGAAAGATTGTCCTCAGCTAGGTCATGGAGCACAAAATGAGCAAAGAGGAGTTACACAGACTGTAAACCAACCTAGAGCGACTGGAACTAGAGGTGAGGGATCCGGTGTAGCTAAGCAAAAAGAGGTAGCAGGACGACCCCAACAACAACAGAAACAACAGCAGTAGGGTAGAGTGTACGCTATGACACACCAGGAAGCGGAAGAGGCTCCAGATGTCATAATTGGTACAATAACTTTATGTAATCAATCTGCTTATGCATTATTTGATCCTGGTGCTACGCACTTATTCATATCTAGCATGTGTGCATTACATATAGATAGAGTGCCTGAGCGTATGAATGAGGATTTGTTTATCTCTATGCCTGTAGGAGATACTCTAGTTGTACATGAGTATTACAGGAATTGTGAAGTAATTCTTGGAAATCAGAGTTTTTGGGTTGACTTGATTCCATTAGAATTACTAGAGTTTGATGTCATCTTAGGTATGGATTTTCTAAGTAAACACTATGCCACTGTGGATTGTTTTAAAAGAGAAATAGTGTTTAGGAACCAGGTGAAAAAGAAATAACCCTGGTAGGAAGTAAAAGAATACTTCCAAGAAGTTTAATATCTGTAGTGAAGGCTAGGAAATTGTTGAGTAAAGGATGTGCAGCCTATTTAGCCTATGTAGTAGTTTCACAGGATAAGAAATTGAAACCTGAGGATGTACCTGTGGTACAAGAATTCTTATATGTATTCCCTGAAGAGTTACCAGGCTTACCACCTGATAGGGAAATAGAGTTTACTATTGAGTTAGTTCCGGGTACAACACTTATATCCTAGGCACCATATAGGATGGCACCAACGAAAACTGAAGGAGTTAAAAGTTCAGTTACAGGAACTTGTAGATAAGGGTTACGTTAGACCTAGTGTGTCGCCTTGGGGAGCGCCAGACTTGTCTGTTAAGAAGAAAGACAGTACTCTTAGATTATGCATAGACTATAGACAGTTGAATAAGGTGACTATTAAGAATAAGTACCCATTACCTCGTATAGATGATCTCTTCGATCAGTTAAAGGGAGCCACAGTGTTCTCTAAGATAGATTTGAGATCGGGTTATCACTAGTTGAAGGTGAAAGACACTGATGTTCCAAAGACTGCATTCAGAACTAGATATGGACATTTTGAGTTCCTAGAAATGCCGTTTGGATTGACAAATGCTCCTACGGTATTTATGGACTTGATGAATAGGATATTTCACTCTTATCTGGAGCAGTTTATGATAATGTTCATAGATGACATACTAGTCTATTCTAGTAGTACGGAGAAACACAAAGAACATCTGAGGATGGTGTTATAGATTCTAAGGGAAAAGGAGTTATATGCCAAATTTAGTAAGTGTGATTTTTGGTTAAATCAAGTCGTATTCCTTGGGCATATAGTTTCAGTTGATGGAGTTAGCGTTGATTCCCAAAAGATAGAAGCAATAGTTAACTGGGAACGACCCCTGAATGTAACCGAAGTACGTAGTTTACTGAGCTTAGTAGGTTATTATCGGAGATTCATGGAGGGCTTTTCTAAGATACCTCTTCCATTGACAAACCTAACCAGAAAAGATGCAAAGTTTGAGTGGTCGCCAGAATGCGAGCACAGTTTTCAGTTATTGAAACAGAAGTTAGTATCAGCACCAGTATTAACTCTACCTACACCAGATAAAGAGTTTGAGGTCTATTGTGATGCATCCCGACAAGGGTTAGGATGTGTGCTAATGCAAGAGGGGAAGGTAGTAGCTTATGCTTCTCGACAGTTTAAGAAGCATGAATGTAACTACCCTACACATGATTTGGAGTTAGCAGCAGTTGTGTTAGCTTTAGAGTTGTGGAGACATTACCTATTTGGTGAGCGATGTCATATATTCATAGATCATAAAAGTCTAAAGCATATCTTTGATCAGAAGGAACTAAACTTGAGACAAAGAAGATGGCTCGAGTTGATCAAGGATTATGACTATACCATTGACTATCACCCAGGTAAAGCAAATGTGGTAGCTGATGCTCTAAGTCGAAAAACTAGATCAGCTAGAGCTAGTATCAATTCAGTGAAGGATACATTGATTCATGAGTTGTATAATGCTAGAGCAGCATTATCAATCGGTCAAAAAAGGAGGGTTATTAGCTTCATTTCAAGTGCGTCCTACGCTCGTAGAAGATATTTTACGTAAGCAATTAAAGGATTCTAATTTCCAGAAGTTAGCTGAAGAAGTAGATAAAGGATTGAGGACAGATTACCAATTAAGAGTTGACTGGGTGCTATTGAAAGAAGGTAGGATATGCGTACCTAAAGACTTAGCACTTAAACAAACTATTCTAGAGGAGGCACATAGTTCGGCCTATGCTATTCATCCAGGCAGTACGAAGATGTACAAAACATTAAAGAGATCATACTGTTGGCTTGGTATGAAAAGAGAAATAGTGGAGTATGTTGACAGGTGCCTAATATGTCAACAAGTTAAACCAAAAAGACAGAGGCCAACAGGATTACTTAATCCACTCTCAGTACCAGAGTAGAAATGGGAGCATATTACGATGGATTTCTTGTTTGGATTACCTAAGACACCAACGAGTTATGATGGTATATGGGTAATTATGGATAGATTGACAAAAATAGCTAAGTTTTTACCTGTTAAAGTTACTTATACCCTAGACCAATTAGCTAAGCTGTATGTTGATCAAGTTGTGAGTCAGTTTGGAGCTCTAGTTTCAATTGTATTAGATCGAGACTCTAGATTTACATCGAAGTTTTGGCCTAGTTTGCCGAAAGCTATGGGAACCAAGTTATATTTTAGTACCGCTTTCCATCCACAGACGGATGGTCAGTCTGAGCGGACAATCAAGACATTAGAGGACATGCTGAAAGTATGTATATTGCAATTAAAAGGCTGTTGGGATACGCATCTGTCCTTAATCGAATTTGCGTATAACAACAGTTACCATTCGAGTATCGGGATGGCACCATATGAGGAACTATACGAAATGCTATGTAGAACTCCGATATGTTGGAATGAAGTCGGTGACAGCATTAAGATTATAAGAGATAATCTTAAGATGGCTCGAGATAGGCAGAAGAGTTATGCTAATAACCGGAGAAGAGAATTATAGTTTAAAGTTGGTGATAAAGTATTTCTGAAGTTATCTCCGTGGAAAGGAATACTCAGATTCGGTAGAAAAGGGAAATTAAGCCCGAGATATATTGGACCTTATGAGATCATAGGAAGACTCAGCTCAATGGCATATAGATTGGATTTATTTCCAGAATTATCTCGTATTCATGATGTGTTTCATGTGGCAATGCTTAGAAAGTATGTGCCTGATCCTACCCATGTGTTGCCTAAGAAACTGGTACAATTGAGAGAAAATTTGTCTTATGAAGAGAAACTAGTGGAGATTCTGGACAGAAAGGAATAAGTCTTAAGGAATAAGACAATCCCATTGGTAAAGGTACGATGGTCAAACCATAGTACTGAAGAAGCAACGTGGGAAGTCGAAGAGCAAATCAGAAACAAGTATCTACAGTTGTTTAATTGAAGGACTTGTAGCGAAATTTTGAGGACGAAATTTTTATAAGGGAGAGGTAAATGTGAACCCTGAATCCTAATTTCTCTACTTGAATATGTTCCCTACTAAGACTAGTGTGATGAGTAGGTTTATGTGGAAACTAGTGTGGAATGGTAGAGGAAAAAGTGGAGATTTGAAGAAAAGAAGAAATTTGGAAGTTTAGCTTTTGGGAAAAATTTGGAAATTTGGCTGTATAGAATTTTGTGTGTTGATGCGTTGGAAAGGTGGTGTTGATGCATTGGAAGAGTGGTTGGGGATGGTATGCGGCTGAAGGAAGAAAGATGGAGGTGATGCTTTGGAAGGTAGCCCATGCGTCGAGCAACCTCGGTCAGCACCCCTGCCATGCGTCGAGCAGCCTCGGTCAGCACCCGTACCATGCATCGAGCAGCTTCTGCCAGCGCCCATATGCATCAAGCAGCCTCGGTAAAGGGGAAACGCCTACCAATGTGTAGGCGGCATGCCCATGCGTTGAGTCCTGTCGAGCAGCCATGCCGTGTTTCGAGGTGCCCTGCATGCAGCCAAGCATTGCAGCCCATGCGGCCGAACGAGTGAGCGATGGCCAGCATCACGCTGCACGCCATGTTTTCAAATGTTTTCTTCCCCCCCCCCCCCACAGGTAGCGGTCAAATCCTTTGAAGATTCAGTTCTGCACTTGCCTGCGCACTCAAATGAATAAGAGATTTGTAACCCGTCGGTTTAGGTGGTTACTGTTAATATTGTACACATGTTACTATTGTTCATATAGGGACTAGAGTTTTTGGGTTTTAGGACTTGTGAATCTAGTGTTGTAATGACTCTAAATATGTTATTTTTCTAAATTATAAATTTTGGCCTAAGGAAATTCTGCTGTATATAGTTTATATTTTGGTATCAAAGTTATTCCGAAAGAGTTATTAGGCAGTAAGTGTCAGCCAAATGGTTGATAACTACTACAGTCACGCCCTTTCTCAGGCTTAGAGGTTAGTCTGGGGTGAGATGTGACACTTTGTGCTTAATACTTAAATGTTTTTTGGCCATAGAGGTAGTCGACGTGTATGAGATTGCATATTGGTATCAGATTTATATCCACTAGAGTTAATAGGCAATAAGTGTCAGTAAAAGGGTTGATAACTGCTGCAGTCATGTCCTTTCCTAGGCTAAGAGAGTAGTCTGGGTGATGGTGTGACAATCCTAGACAAAATTAAAATACTAGACTCCATTTCAAGGTCCATAGCTTTAATCCATTGGTATTTATCCACATCATGCATTGCTTGTTTAAAAGTCAATGGATCCTCTAAGCCATCATCTGGTATGATGACTTGAGTTTCTATTAAACCCATGTACCGGTCAGGCTGTTGCACAACCCTCCCACTACAACGAGGCATTCTCAATTCTTGAAATGGATGTGAAGTACTAGTTTCATCAACAACTCTTGTTGATGGACTTGCTCTGTCAACAACTCTTGTTGATGTACTTGTCGTTTCTCTGGACATTTCTTCTATTACTAGCTTACTGCGAGGTTGATGATTCTTCACGTGGTCTTCCTCTAGGAAGGTTGCATTTGTCAATACAAATACCTTGTCTTCCTGAGGATTGTAAAAGAAACCACCTTTCGTATCTTTTGGGTAGCCTACAAATAGGCATACCTTTGAACGACGTTCCAACTTTTTAGGATTTTACACCAACATGTGTGCTGGGCAACCCCAAATTCTGAAGTGATGTATGTTGGCTTTTTGGCCCTTAATCTCAAATTAATTAATCAATGTTTTGATGATAACAAACTCAATTTTTAATTACTGAAAATCTTAGTGTTTTAATATATCCATAGCATAGAGTTCGAAACAACGATTCTAACACCTCTTGAATCACTCAAATCGGAGCTAAGCCGAAGACGATATGACCAAAACAAGTCTATATAGAAAATACCGTGGTGGATGACGTGGCATAACCAGACCATTTGCATGTAGACATGTGGCAGCATATTGATTGAATGGTGGATCATTAAGAGATTAACATAAGATGGACTTTTGATTTTTGGATTGATTTAAAATAAAAAAATTGAAATTCAAAAGAAATTTAAAAGAAAAATAAATTTAATATTATTTTATATTTGTGTCTAAGGGCTAGTTTTTTTTACACATGGTATGTTTTTTATTTTTGGATTGACTTTAAAAAGAATGAATTTAAAAAGAAAATGAATTAAAAGGAAAATGAATTTAATATTATTTTATGTTTGTGTCTAACGGCTAGTTTTTTACACATGGTATGTTGTTTTATTTTTTGGATTAATTTTAAAAAGAAAATGAATTTCAAAAGAAAAGGAATTTAGTATTATATTTTGTTTATATCTAACGACTAGTTTAGTTTAAAATATCCACTATTGATTTTTCTTTTCCAAAATCCAATGGTCCAAATTAATTGTGGTATCTAAAAATTTGTCCATCTCTATATAAACCATCTTCCTCTCCAATTTTTAAACCAACAAATTTTATATTTCATAATCCTCCAAAACTCAAAAGTTCCATTATTGCTCTCTCTATGTTCCCAATTTTTTTTTTCTTTTCATCTTATTCTTGAGAGAGTGTTATTGTACTGTGAGGATAAACTTGTTGAGTGCTTAAACTTGTAAATCCACTCTAGTGAGAGTTGTATTATGTTCTTCAAAAATTCCAACATTTGTAACGGTTTGATCCTAAACCATGAAAAGGATGGGGTTTGCTCTTGAACCCGTAAAAAGAGAGGTGGTGTAACGGTTGGGGTCTAATCCGTGGAAAGAGTCGGAAAGATTTTATTCAAATTCCCAAGAGGCGCTTGGGGAGTGGAGTAGGTCGAGTTTGACCAAACCATTATAAAAATTACGGTGTCTTCTTCTCTAACTCTTTCCTTTT
>NC_052350.1:35699009-35729903 GCF_009727055.1 Benincasa hispida
AACAAATAAGATGACAAAAAATGTGATATTTAGTTCTATTCAAATTAGTAAATAATAAAGAACAAACTAAAACATACAATAAATTGCTTAAATTAATTGCAAAAATACTAACATTTGATAGAATTAAATTATCACATTTTTGTCATCTTATTTGTTGCATAAATTGAATTTTTCTTATTATTTATAAAAAGTGTATTAATTAGTTTAATTGGGTTAATTTAGAAAAAAAAGTTTAATTAAACCCTATTCACACCCCCCCCCTCCTCAGGGTTGCCATATCAATCCAACAATGTAAACTTTCTTTATGTCCTCTCTAGAGCTCATGAGGTGTTTCAGAAACACTTTTTGAGGGAACCATGTTCAAAGTATACACTGTAGTTTCAACTACGTGTCTCCAAAAAGAATTTGGTAACTGAGTGTAACTCATCATGGAACAAACCATGTCTAACAAGGTTTTGTTTCTCATTTCTGCCACACCGTTTTGCTGAGATGTGCCAGGGGCTATGAGTTCAGACTGGATTCCATGTTTTATGAAATAGTTCTGGAATTATAAATCCATATACTCACCACCTCGATCTGATCGAAGTGTTTTAATCCTTTTACCTAATTGGTTTTCAACCTCAGCCTTATATTCTTTGAACTTTTCAAATGTTTCAGACTTTTGGTGGATTAGGTAAATATGCCCATACCTAGAATAGTCATCAACGAAGCTGATGAAATATTCATACCCTTCTCTAGCTCTAACATTCATAAGACCACAAAGGTCTAAATGTACCAACTCCAAGGGTTCTTTGGCTCTAAGACCTTTTCCAGAAAAAGATCTTTTAGTCATTTTACCCTAACGATAGGATTCACAAGGTGGTAATGAACTGTTTTCAAACTGATATAGATGATTGTTCTTAACCAATTTCTCAATCCTGTCGAGATTTATGTGATCCAGTCTCAAGTGCCAAGGATTGGCATTTGGAAAAACTTTCCTTTTCTCATGAGTCCTAGCAGTTTTAAACATCTCTATGTTCAAAACAGCTCTAACCTCAGTCGGTTTTAACAAATACAACTTATTTTCTAATTTTGCAAAACAAATTTGGTTATTTCTTGAATTGATGAACACTTCATGATTTTCGAAAGAAACTTTATAATTTTTTTCTAGCGAACAAGAGATAGATATTAGATTCCTTTTCATAGAAGGAATGTAATAAACATTTATACGAGATAAATGTATTTATCTCGTATAAATAACTTTATATCTCCCACTGCTTTCCCTGAAACAACCTCATCGATCCCTACCTTAAAGAGTGTTTCATCTTCTGTCAAATGACTCCAGGAACTTTTTTTCCTGTAAGAAAGTACAGACATGATTAGCGACACCTAAATCAATTATCTAGGTTTTCTCATTTTCCACTATACATGTTTCGATAACAAGTAAATCATATTTATCCTGTTGTTCGAATTTCACATTCTCATCAATATCGTTCAAAACTTTACATGAGTTGGGAGATAGAGGATAATCATCTGTCAAAACTCTTTTAGAACCATTAACCGCTAGTAATTTGTACATTTATTTGATTTTACCGTTAACTAATTCGGAGTCGAGTATTTTAGAAGAATTCAACATGCTGAAAATTTTAAATAAATTATAATTAGCAAATTGCAACTAAATCCAAAGCCAAGTTTTAGCAAAACATGTAATAATGTATCCATAACCATTGTTGCAACGATATTGTAGTGAGTCGGAATACGTGCTACTAAGGAGCAGTCAAATACTCCTTCACTAAAGCAAAACAATTTTGACCAAACACTATCTCTAGAATAACTCTTATTCCTATAGTCGTTTAGTTACCGTTTTCGATAAAAAATTACTAACACTTTAGCAATTCTGTAAGTGTAACCCTCCATTTTCAGACGTCAGTGGTCGGCCCCAACTATGCTATCGAAATGGACAGACATGGTTGGGATGGACCTAAGAAATCCTATCCATTTCGAAAGTTTGAGTTGTTCTGAATCCTATGTTACAACCCTCCGAGGGGATAGCCATCATTAAACGACTAGCAAGGGCTCCCTAAAGCAAACCAGCAGGTGCAACATAGGAATCTCACGGTTCAACTAACGGAAGAGACCGTAGGACACATTGACACATATCCTTCATGTCACACCCCCTCTGTAATGCTAAAAATTAATTCATTGTTATGCATGCACTATGATGATAGATAATATGCTACAAGTTTATGTCCCAGCAATGGCGCCATAAACTTGTAACACTAAATTTATATCTTTACGCATGTGAACAAATAGGAATATGAATGAATGAATCATACAAGCTCATGTTGCCATAAACTTGTTGACATAAAAATGGAATGTCATGCTGTGTTATCGCTTATTCACACTTTATGCGATACTACTTCTAAAAATATGCGTTGTTAATTATATGCTTGTAGTATGCTATGGAGTAATGCGTTGTCACAAGTTTCCTTGCGCTGAAACCAAGTATAATTTCAACGCAAGTTTCTCAGAGTAATCCGAGGTCGAACACAGGGATTATTTTCGTTAATGTGTTACTTTTGTGATACATGCGACTAGTTTTACAATTAATAAAGATTTGGTTTGTACATGAATTTTAATTGCGATAAACATAAATTGCATTGATAAAATAAAAGTGCATTAAAAGGTAAATCCTAAACTAACATGATACAAGATACAAGATACATGATACATGATACTAAGTTCGAGACTGACTGTGAAGCTTATACAAAGGATCGTGGTATGCAATGGCAAGTCTTTATGGATGAATCAGAAATATGAAGAATAAATAGTAAAACATCGCAAGTTTGTTAATTGCGTTAAAGCTATAACTAAGGTTCCGTTTTCCCTTGGAATACACCTCTCGGCGATCGGCCACGTTCCCATATCTCTATGGTGAAATAGGGATGAATGTGATGAACGCAAGGTTGCTTCCATCTCTGGAAGTACTTCTTGCTTTAGTTAACGCATTTTTCCAACCCTCTCTCGATAGGCGGAATAACATCTTCACTTCTGCTCTAACAAGTGAAGATGCCATCTAGCATGCTTTAGCTAAACACAATTATTTCCTTAACGTAAATTAATTTATTTGCTTAATTCTTACTAATTACCCAGGGAATTAACATCATGGAGAACGTGAATCATGGATGAACGAAAATAGACAGAGAGATGATAACGGAAAGGATCATAACAATTAATACTAAGATTAAATGTCTGATACATGGTGTGAATGATAGAGTAAAGAAGATGAGTACAAGTGATGAAAAAGAGATAGAAACAAATATAGAAGAGTGTCAACGTCTTGAAATAGATCTGGACAGAGGTTTTGCTTGTCGGCATGTGGAATGGATGAAGAGAAGAGCTCTCTCTCAGGCTTGCTCTTCTGGTAGAAGTGACCTTCGAACAGAGCTTCAACGGCGGGGATTGAAAGGATTCTTTGCCCGGAGACTCACATCTCGGCCTTGTCTCTTGATTATCCCAGATCTACTCTGATCAGGCGCTCAGACCAGTCTCTCTCTCAGATCAGTATATACACGTCTCCCTGTATCGAGTATATACAAGTATCAAGTCTCCCGTATCGAGTATAGTTTTCAATGGAATTGCAGGAGCTATTTATAGATGAAGCTTTGACTCTTTGCATTGTGGTCCCCACTTTATTGTTAAGGTAGTTCCTGAAATAGTGGAGTGAATATTCATTCTGTTACGCAATCAATCCCGTAAAAAATGCACAACTGACAGCTGTACATGCATCTGAATCCTCCATAATTGCGTTGCTCTTTACATCTTCGATCGTTTTCCCGCATGCGGTGTTGTTTTTTATTACCGTATGTAGTTGAAATTACGTTGATCGCAAAGCTCTTGATCGATTGTCGCATGCACCGTCATTGCATTGATCATCTCTCATTCTTGATTGACAGGCGCAATGCGACGTAGATGCATTGTTCCGTTTATCTTTGAGCCATGAACGCATGCAGTGACTTGATTTCCTGCAAAACAGACTTGAAACATTCTATTCTACCATCGCAATGGTGTCAATGGGTGTATTGACGACAATTTATAATTCTCGCATTTCCTAGCCAATTTTCGTACTATCGACGCAACTTTTCTTCCTTTTAGCCGCAATATCTAAATAAAACAGTATAAATAACTTGTATTTCTACAAGTTATCACACTACCAAATTTAGATATATGCTTGTCCTCAACCATATCTTCTACTAAGGTAATATTGTTTAGTTCTTATCCTAAATTTTGCGTCGATTGGTTGCTCTGAATGCTCCACCTAGGCAACATTACTTAACAACGCAATTTCCTTCTATCTCTGATAATTCATAACAAAGCCCTACTTTATTCTTCTATACAACAAATCTCTGCTAAAAAATTCCTTTCTAGTTTTAAAAAGAATGTTTACCTCTTCTTGCAAAAACAAATTGATGTGTCTGGATGCGGTGGTCAAATTTGCATCATTCATTAGAGACTGTTGATCATGGTTACACTCTTCGTTTTGGCTTGTTTCCACGGGTGTCATGCGAACATCCAACCACGGTTGTGTGCCAATTTCAACTTTAACTCTTGAATTTTAGCTAAGTATAACTTTGCAGGTCAAAGGAGTTGTCTCTTATACTCTTATTTTTCTTCTTCTCATTTTTTTTCTCTTTTCATATTGCATCGTTCTTAGAAACCCACCTTCGTTTTGGCTTGCTTCCACGGGTGTCATGTGAACATCCAACTACGAGCAGGTTCCTTTCACGACTTAACTCTTATCAGATTGGGATTGTTTTGGGATTTCCCTTGCACTGACATTGGAGTTTTATATGATTTTTTTTTTTATAATGGACAATAATGAACGCATTTTTCTTAATGACCGCATCTACTTGATCGCATCTGCTCAGACCTTCCCCACCCCCAAATTTAGAGATGCGTAAGGTCTTTATTGTGTTGTTTGGACAGAATAGACAAACACTTAGACAAAATTTTGAAAAGAAGGTTTGAGCAGAATTTTGAAGGATAAAAGGTAAAATAGTGCTATAGCTACGAATTAACTAAGTGTTAGTCAGAAAATACAAAGTGTGGGAAATGTTACTAAGTGTATGCATATAACTCATCATGGTCGCACAATGAATAACGCAAAATAAAAGATAAAGAATATTGCAAATAATGACAAAGGATGATAAAGAAGAGGCTAAGGCATAGGAAAAGAATCACTACTCAGTTGTATTAAAAATTAACTAGGTATATAAAGTAATACAAATAACGCAATACAAAATTTTTGCATGTATAAAGAATCAAAGAATTAGCTTCTATGCATAGAAAAATGAATGAAGTAAAAATAAAAATAAAAGAATGATTGCAATAAAAAAATATAAAGTTATTAAGGAGGAGGAGGTTCAGGTGGAGGATTTTGATGAGGTACGCGAGGAGCTTCTTGGAAATGCAGATGTTGCTGGAGATGCGAAGGCACCATGAGACCATGAAGATACACTATCAAAAAGTTGGAATACTCATGGTTGCGCTCCGCTACTTGCCTTTGATTCAGGTGTATAGTATAGATGTTGCGTTGAATATTGATTAACACCTGCCTTGTCGTAGAAGCATTGTGTTACAAGTCTTCTACTCGCTCGTTTACCACTTTTATTCTCTGGCAAAAAAAGTCCTGTTGTTGGGAGAGAAAGGATTGCATATTTGCTAGTTCAGCAGCTAAGGAGCCAATGGTGGGTTGTGCCTGCGATGTTTCGTCATCATCGTTTTGGGGTTGGGCAGAAGTGCCTTCACCCAAATCGCATGGGTCATTGTAACGTGATTTGTATGTATGATATTCAATGCTCATGATGATGCGATACTACTACTATTTGTGCGTTAATTAGAGATGCTCAAGTAGTATGCCTTGCGTTGTCATAAGTTTCCTTACGATGGAACCAAGTGTAATTCCACCGTAAGTTTCTCAGTGTGATCCGAGGTCGAACACGGGGAAGTGGTGCCGGTTATTGCGGTATGTTCATGGTATATGCGACCGGGTTTTTCAATTCTTTATAAAAGTGTGTACAGAATGTAAATTACAGTAAAATAAAGGAAAGCAGTAAGATGCGATAAAACATGAAAATACAATAAACCTAAACTAGATGTTACAAGATACAGGGTTTATGTGCAAGATACTAGGATTAAGGCTGGTTGTGAAGGTTGTGCAAAGACGTGGAATGCGACGACAAGTCTTGTGAATAGATTAGAAAGAGAAGAACGCAAGTTCTTAATCGAATTAAAGGTACAAATACTATTCCACTCTTCTCTTGGCGTACACCTTTCAGTGATCGGTTGCGTTTCCCACATGTTTGTGGTGATACAGAGTCTAACGTAATGAACATAAGGTTGCTTCCATGTCTGGAAGTACTACTTGCTTTAGTTAACGCACTCTTCTGGCATTCTCTCGATAGAACAAAATGACATCTTCACTTCGGCTCTCACAGGTGAAGATGTCGTCTAACATGCTTTAGCTAAACGTATTTGATAAATTTAATACATATTAAGCTCTTGGTGCTTCATATTGCTCATCAAAAGATTAAGAAAACATCATGGAGAAAGTGACTAATGGATGAACGGAAATAGACAGAGAATGGTAAATGAAATCTATTGAAACATTTAATATTTCTACTAAGTGTTTGATACATGATGTATGAATGTAGAGATAAAGAAAACATGGAATACAGTGAAAGAGAGATAGAACAAATACAATCAGGTGCCAATGTCATGGCACAGATTCAATGGAGATCTGTTTGCCAGATAGGATGGTTTTGATGACAGGAAGAGCTTCTCTCTCAGGCTTGCTCCACCGGTAGCAGAGGTCTTTGCACAGAGCTTCGATTGGGTATACAGCTGGTCGGATCTGAGATTTACCTCTCGGCCTTATCTCTTTCTTTTCTCGGATTTTTTCTTTTCAACACTCAGCTCAGCCTTTTTCTCTCTAAAATCTTGTAGCAGTTAGCCCAGTATCAAATAGCATATTTTTCTCTGAATTCGCTGAGGTATTTATAGGAGCAGATCCTTTGACTCCGGCCATGTGGTCCCCACTTGATAGTTGTAATTTCGTAGATGGAGGGATATTATTCCTTCTATTATGAAATCAGACCATCGATTCTGCACAACCATTAGTTGTACACATGTCTCAATCCTCCACCTTCGCGTTGCTCAGTTGTATATTTTTCAATCATAGGTTCGCATGCGGTGTTTGTTTTTATTATCACATGCGGTCGAAGCATAGCTCTAGAACGACTATCACATTATGCCATTACTTCGGTAATTGTTTCTTTAAGGTTGATCGATGGGCGCAATGTGATAGAGATACGTTGATTAGTTTCTCATGAGCCTTGAGCGCAAGCGGTGACTTGGTCTCATGCAAAACAGAGTAATGTTTTGCTTGTCCTCCATCTTTTTGGTGTTAGTGGGTGTAATTGCAAACATTTATAATTATTGTCATACAAATTTAATTTTCATACAATTTGCACATAATTACTAACTTTTGGCTGCAATATCTAGACAAGATGGCATAAATAACTTGTATTTCTACAAGTTATCACACCCCCCAAATTTAGATATATGCTTGTCCTCAAGCATATCTTCTACTAAGGCAATCATGCTCCATTCCTATTCTATATTTTTGCGACGATTGGTTGCTCCGAATGTTACACTTAGGCATATTCCCTAACATCGCACTTTCCTTCTATCCTTGCTAATTCTTAGCAAGCCCTACTTTATTCTTCTATGTAATAACATCTTGCTCAAAGACACTTTTCTAGCTTTCAAAGTAGAATGCTTATCCCTTCTTTGTCAAAACAACTTGATGTATATATATGCGGTGAGCAAAACTTTGCGTCATTTATTTACTGTTGGTCATGGTTACACTCTTCATTTTGGCTTATCCCCATGGGTGTCATGCGGACATCCAACTACGGTTGTGTGCCAATTTCAACTTCAACTCATGAGGATCAGAGGAGTTGTCTCTTCCCTTCTTTTTCCCTTTTTGGCTTATACTACGTTGTTCTTGGAGACCCACCTTCGTTTTGGCTTGCTCCTACGGGTGTCATACAAACATCCAACTACGAGCAGGCTCCTTTCACAACTAAACTCTTATCAGGTTGGGAACAGTTTTGAAATTTTCCCTTGCATTGAAATTGGAGTTTTGCATAATTTTTTTTATTAATATTATTTTTTGTTTTAAATGGAAATAGACACATTTTCTGAAATACTACATACTTCTAAGTTCATCTGCTCAGACCTTCCCCACCCCCAAATTTAATGAAGAGTAAGGTCCTCATTGCGTTGTTTGGATAGACTAGACAAACACTTAAAAGAAAATTTCAAAAAGAAGGTTTGAGCAGGACTTTGAAAGATAAAAGGTAAAGTGTACTGCTAAACTAAGAGTTAACGAAGTGTTGGTCAGAATTTACTAAGTATGGGAAATGTTTCTAAGTGTAATATATAATACATCATAGCAACGCAATGAAGATCGTAAAAATACAAGAGTACAAATATAGCGAAGATTAACAAAGGAAGATAAAGAAAGAGGCACAGGCAAAGAGTAGAGTGAAATATGTACTTTGATTGTATTGACTATTAACAAAGTATGCGAATATACTACAAATGGTCGCATTACAAACAAAATTTTCTCATGCCTGTACAAGAGTCAAAGAATTTGGTGAAGTTACAAAATTTTATTTGGACGGGTGCATGATTTGCAGCTCACAACATGCTTCCAATAAATGCAGATACATTTTTGCTAAGGACGGGCAACACGCATACATCCCCGCAGCACACCCCTTAACTAAATATTTCTGGAGGATGCCTCAACATAGTGCATTTAACTAAGGCCAGGCAAAGGACGCATATGTGCGCACCACACCCCGCACCGCAATGTAATTGGGTGTATTAGATGCATGTCTTCCTTTTCTTTCTCCTTACTACACCCATCCTTTTGTTATATGCCAGTTTATTTTCCTCCCTTTCTAACTCAAGTTGACAAGATTAATTTATCCAACATTCACAAAAACATGTGCCCAGTGCCACTACTTGTAATGTAAGGAAACATATGCGACATGAAACTCTTAGAGCATTAACGACTACTCCTACTAAATAACAATTACAACATGAAACAAATGATAAAAGAAAGCTGTAAAGAAGGCAAGTAAACATAGATGGGAAGGCTGGCTGAAAGAAGTTCTCAGAGTTACTGCAATCGCTTTCCCTGCACGCATTTTAATCCTGCTTTCCCAAATCAATGGTGTCCATGCGCCGATCGAAGTCACCTCCATAATAGGGTTTGATCTGCTGACCATTGACTTTGAATGCGCTGCTCCCATCTAAAGTTGTTAATTTCACTACGCCGTGGGGAAAGATGGTCTTGATCCGGAATGGCCCGAACCAACAAGTCTTCAGCTTCCTAGGGAATTGTCGCAGATGTGCATTGAACAGCAGTACCTACTGACCTTCGGTGAATGTCTAGTCGTTAATCCATTCATCATGCCATTTCTTCGTTTTCTCCTTATATATCTTGGCATTCTCATAGGCATCCCTTCGCCATCGATCAACTGATTCAATTGTAACTTCTGGATTTTCCCCGCACTAGCTAAATCGAACTTCAGCTTCTTGCATGCCCACATTGCCTTGTGTTCTAACTCAAGCGGCAAATGACAAGCTTTTCCGAAGACCAAGGCATACAGGAACATGCCAATTGGTGTTTTGTAGGCAGTTCGGTAAGTCCATAGTGCTTCGTCAAGCTTGGTTGACCAATCCCTCCTAGTAGTATTAACTACCTTCTCCAAGATAGTTTTGATCTCTCTATTAGAAATTTCTGCCTGCCCATTAGTCTGTGGGTGGTATGCGGTTGCCACTCGATGGCTAACGTTGAATTTAGTCAGCAGGTTAGCAATTATGCGGTTTATAAAATGAGAGCCCTCATCACTGATTAAGGCACGTGGCATTCCATAGCGCGCAAAAATATTCTTCTTCAAAAACTTTGCCACAGTGGTTGCGTCATTCTTGGCACATGCGATGGCCTCAATCCATTTTGAAACATAGTCAACCGCAACCAGAATATATTGATGACCTTCAGATTCTAGAAATGGGCCCATGAAGTCAATTCCCCATATGTCAAATAATTCAACTTCTAAGATTGACGTCAATGGCATTTCATTTCTTTTGGACATATTCCCTGTCCTTTGGCACTTATCGCATTTCATAACATGGGCATGGGCATCTTTGAATAGAGTTGGCCAAAAGTAGCCACACTGTAAGACTTTTGTTGCAGTCCTTTGCCCCCCAAAATGTCCTCCATATGGGGACTCATGACAGAGTTCTAAAATGCACTTGGCTTCGTGCTCAAGGACACATCGACGTATGATATGATCAGGTTCTTGTCGATACAAGAATGGATCATCCCAAAAATAAAATTTTGCGTCATGTCTTAGCTTCTTCTTCTACTGGTAGGTATAATCATCCGGTAATTGACTACAAACTATAAAGTTTACTATGTCCACATACTAGGGGACATTAACGCCTACTACCATCATAGCTCATCGGGGAATCTTTCCTCAATATCTTTTTCTGTCCCTTGAACCTCACCGTTTTCTAGTCTTGACAAATGATCTACGATTTGGTTCTTGGTGCCCTTCATATCTTTAATTTCCAGGTCAAACTCTTGCAGGAGCAGCACCCACCATATCAATCTTGGTTTTGCATCCTTCTTCGTCATTAGATACTTAATCGCAGAGTGGTTTGTATACACCACCACATTTGTTCTGATCAGGTACTGTCGAAACTTCTCCAGTGCAAATACCACTGCGAGCATTTCTTTCTCTGTGGTAGTATAGTTCTCTTACACGTCGTTCAGTGTTTTACTTGCATAATAAATGGGATGCAAAACCTTCTCCCGATGTTGACTCAAAATTGTGCCCATAACATATCCGCTAGCATCACACATTAATGCAAAGGGTTGCGACCAATCTGGCACAACCAAAATTGGAGCGGAGATAAGTGCATCTTTTAAAGTGTTAAATGCTTTAGTGTAGGCAGCATCAAACTTATACTCGTGGTCAAATTCGAGAAGTGCACTAAGGGGTCTTGCGATCTGAGAGAAGTTGCGAATAAATCTTCTATAAAATCCTGCGTGACCCAGAAAGCTCCTTAGTGTCTTTAGATTCACTAGTGGGTGTAATTTGGAAATTGCGTCGATTTTTGCTTGATCAACTTCTAATCCTGCCTTGGAGATTTTGTGACCAGTTCTGTTTCTTCCTCCACCATGAAGTGGCATTTTTCCCAATTCAGTACAAGATTTGTTACTATGCATCTCTTCAAGAATTTTTCAAGGTTGGTCAAACAGGAGTCATAGTTACTGCCAAAAACTGAGAAATCATCCATGAAAACTTCGACTGACTCCTCCAAGTAATTTGAAAATATTGCCATCATGCATCGTTGAAAAGTGCTTGGTGCATTAGAGAGTCCAAATGGCATGCGTCGGAATGCAAACATACCAAATGGGCATGTGGAGGTTGTCTTGTCCTAATCCTCCGACGCAATTACTATTTGGTTATACCCTGAATAGCCATCAAGAAAGCAGAAAAATTTGTTCCCCGCAAGTCTGTCCAACATTTGGTCAATGAACGGGAGTGGAAAGTGGTCCTTTTTAGTGGCCAAATTTAGCTTGCAATAGTCCATGTAGATTCTCCACCCCGTAGTTGTCCTTGTGGGAACCAATTTATTCTTGTCATTGGTGATGATTGTCATCCCCCCTTTCTTTGGAACACACTGAACTGGGCTTACCCAGCTGCTATCGGATATTGGGTAGATGACACCGGCGTCCAGCCACTTCACTATTTCTTTCTTTACAACCTTCTTCATGGCAGGGTTTAAGCGACGCTGCCTTTCAACCGATCCATTCTTTCCTTCCTCTAGGCGAATCTTGTGCATGCAATATGAAGGAGTGATTCCACGAATATCTTCCAAGGTCCATCCTAAGGCTTTTGTATTGTTTCTTAGGATATGTATGAGAGCATCTTCTTTCTCCTTACTTAGTTATGCAGAGATGATAACTGGTAACGTTCATTTCTTCCTAAGTAAGCATACTTTAAGTGCACTGGCAACGACTTTAACTTTAACACAGGAGGCTCTTCTAAGGATGGCTTAATACGCTGCAAAGTCCGTTCAGATAACTTGAGTGATTCGAAATTATATTCAACATGAATTGCGGTGCAATCTTCCTCCACTAATGTGCCATCTTCGAAATCTTCCTCCTCCATTTCTTTCAGGATTTCGTGCAACTATTCTCCCTGTAGTTCCTCGATGTATTGGCAGTTTTCTATATCTCTTGGATATTTCAACGCATTGAGTACGTTGAACTTTACCTCTTGATCATCAACTCGGATGGTCAATTCTCCCTTCTGTACATCGATCAATGCTCGCCCTGTGGCGAGAAATAGGCGTCCCAGGATGATAGGGATTTCTCTATCTGCGTCATAATCTAATATAACAAAATTTTCGGGGAAGATGAACTTCTACCTGCACGAGAACATTTTCTATCTTGCCCTCTGGAAGCTTTATTGATCTATCAGCTAACTATAATGTAATTGTGGTTGGTCTGGCTTCACCGATGTCTAGCTTCATAAAGATTGACGAAGAGCATCAAATCTATGCTCGCCCGCAAATCACACAATGCGTTCCCGACCATCTTCCCTCCTATGGTGTAGGGTAATGTAGAAGTCCCAGGATCATTTTAGCAGGGATATTATTTTGAAACAAAGCGCTACATTCGCATGTTAGTGCAACTGTTTCATTTTCTCCGATCTTTCTCTTGTTGGCTAGAATGTCCTTGAGAAATTTCACATAGCTCGGCATTTGCTCTAATGCTTCTATTAAGGGAATATTGATATGCAGCTGTCAAAGAACGTCCAGGAACCTCTAAAATTGCTTACTATCATCTTTCTTTTTCAGCCTAGACGGAAAAGGTGGAGGATCCCGGCATGTTTCTTGCTCACTTTGTTGCTTAATGAGGTCCTATGCTTGCTGTGCGCTGTTGGTCGGAGGTTGCGATGATTAAGAATTTAAGTCTTGAGAAGCTTCATCTTTCGTAAATAATCTTGCTTCTGAATTAGGGTTGCTTTCATTATTTTGTACTTGGTCCTCATCAATAGTTAACTCAGCTGGTACTGATGCCGCATCTGGTACCTTCGGCGCAATGGGAGCTGTTGTTCTGCCACTCCACAATGTCACGACTTGACATTGTTCTTTACCTTTTGGCCCCAATATTCTTGAACTTCCTTGTGATATACCAAGCTTTTTCTTTTATAATTCTCTTGCAAGCTGATCTATTTGGTCTTCTAATTCTTTGAGAGAGTCAGCTTGCGACTGTCTCATTGCCTCGCTCTGTTCAACGTAATGCTTCAGTGACGTTTCCAAAGACAAGGTACTGCAAGAGGTATTATATACAAACAGTTGGTCGCATGGCTATGTACCTGAAAATCACTTGGACTATAGTTTGGGGTAGTGGAGACTGGAGGGTTGCCTCGATCCTCTTGATAACTAAATTGATAGAAACTATGGTCTTCGTAACAGAGATTCTCATCCAAACCAAAAATTGGTCCCCAATCATGGTTGTGGTTATTGCCCCATGATTCATCATAAATAGCATATACGAGTTGTTGATCCCAAGGGAAACGTCTGCTGGATGTACTTCTCCCCATTCAGTGCAATCCATAACAGTCATATGAGTCACCACGTTAACTTGCGCTGCTCCTTGGGAGAGAGTTTTCTGCTGATTAGCCACCGTCTGGAGGAGCGATGTCATCGTGGTCATTTGCTCGATCAATGCGCTCATTGTGTCTTTTGGCACATCGGCCCACTCTACTCTTTCTAGTTCCAGAAATCTTACCTCAAGCCCATTATCAATCCATTCGTCAGAATGTCGCAATATACGATCCAAGATGCCCTTTGCTTCCGTATATTACTTATTCATTAATCCTCCCTCTGTAGAGGAGTTGGCAACTGCTCATGTTGATGGGTCTAGTCCATTGTAAAAGGTTTCCATCAAGATACTATCAGAAATCCCAATATGCGGACAGTTCTTTACTAACTGCCATAATCGCATCCAAGCGGTGCTCAGGGTTTCATAACTCTTTTGCTCAAAATTCAACACTTCTCTTCGCCTCCTTACATTGACAAATGGAGGGAAGAATCTATTCATGAACATATCAACAAACTATCCCCATTCATGAATTTCACCTGGCTCTAATGCTTGAGCCCACCTCTTTGCTTCATCTTGCAATATGTACAGGAATAGATATAGTTTAAGATTTTCTTGAGTTACACCAGGCAGAGAGAATGCACTACATATGTCTGTGAAGTTTGTTAAATGAGCGTGTGGGTCTTCTCCCTGTAATCCTCCGAATTGTCCCATATTCTGAATCATTTGCAGCATGATCGGCTTGATCTCAAAGTGGACATTCTCCTCAATAGTTGGCCTTGAGATTTTAGGCAAAAAATTGTAAAGATCTGGTGCTGCATACTTCCTCATAGGGATGTTCTGATCAGCGGCAATAAAAACAGGATCTTGCACTGGAAAATCTCCCCTCAGGTTTCCAGCAGGAGACATATTCTCTTCAGCCATACTTCTTTACCAGTTAATTCAACCCTGATGAACTCTGTGCTTGGGTCCACTTAGAGTTACCAGACCACCCCCAGTACTCCTAAGTCGTCAGACTGCTCTTTGCGTTGAACAATCAGTACAAAGAGATCTTTCCTGCACATAACATGAAAATATTTGACATTATCCATCGACCACTTCCCCGGCAACGGCACCATAAACTTGTAACGTGATTTGTATGTATGATACTCAATGCTCATGATGATGCAATACTACTACTCTTTATGCGTTAATTAGAGATGCTCAAGTAGTATGCCCTGCGTTGTCACAAGTTTCCTTATGATGGAACCAAGCGTAATTCCACTGCAAGTTTCTTGGTGTGATCCAAGGTCGAACATGGAGAAGTGGTGCAGATTATTGTGGTATGTTCATGGTATATGCGACCGGGTTTTTCAATTCTTTATAAAAGTGTGTACAGTATGTAAATTATAGTAAAATAAAGTAAAGTAGTAAGATGCAATAAAACATGAAAATAGAATAAACCTAAACTAGATGTTATAAGATACAGGGTTTATGTTCAAGATACTAGGATTAAGGTTGGCTGTGAAGGTTGTGCAAAGACGTGGAATGCGATGACAAGTCTTGTGAACAGATTAGAAAGAGAAAGATAAGTATTACAAACAACACAAGTTCTTAATCGAATTGAAGGTAAAAATACTGTTTCACTCTTCTCTTGGCATACACCTTTCAGTGATCGGCCGCGTTTCCCACATGTCTATGGTGAAACAGAGTCTAACGTAATGTACGCAAGGTTGCTTCCATGTCTGGAAGTATTACTTGCTTTAGTTGACGTATTCTTCTGACCTTCTCTCGATAGATCAGAATGACATCTTCACTTCTGCTCTCACAGGTGAAGATGTCGTCTAGCATGCTTTAGCTAAATGTATTTGATAACTTTAATACATATTAAGCTCTTGGTGATTCATATTGCTCATCAAAAGAGTAAGAAACCATCATGGAGAAAATGACTAATGGGTGAACGGAAATAGACAGAGAATGGTAAATGAAATCTATCGAAACATTTAATATTTCTACTAAGTGTTTGATACATGATGTGTGAATATAGAGATAAAGAAAACATGGAATACAGTGAAAGAGAGATACAACAGATACAATCAGGTGCCAATTTCATGGCACAGATTCAATGGAGATCTGCTTGTCAGATAGGATGGTTTTGATGGCAGGAAGAGCTTCCCTCTCAGGCTTGCTCCACCAGTAGCAGAGGTCTCTACACAGAGCTTCGATCGGGTATACAGCTGGTCGGATGTGAGATTTACCTCTCGGCCTTATCTCTTTCTCTTTCAGATTTCTACTTTTCAGCACTCAGCTCAGCCTTTTGCTCTCTAAAATCTTACAGCACTTAGCCTAGTATCAAATAGCATATTTTTCTCTGAATTCGCTGTGGTATTTATAGGAGAAGATCCTTTGACTTCGGCCATGTGGTTCCCACTTGATGGTTATGGTAATTCCGCAGATGGAGGGATATTATTCCTTTCGTTATGAAATCAGACCATCGATTCTGCACAATCGTTGTTGTACCCGTGTCTCAATCCTCCACCTCCGCGGTGCTCAGTTGCATCTTTCGATCATAGGTTCACATGCGGTGTTTTTTTTTATTACCGCATGCGGTCAAAGCATAGCTCTGGACCAACTATCGAATTGCGCCATTACTTCTGTAATTGTTTCTTTAAGGTTCATCGACGGGCGCAATGTGATAGAGATGCGTTGATTAGTTTCTCATGAACCTTAAGCGCAAGCAGTGACTTGGTCTCCTGCAAAACAGTGTAAAGTTTGGCTTGTCCTCCATCTTTTTGGTGTTAGTGGGTGGAATTGCAAACATTTATAATTTTTGTCATAATAAGTTAATTTTCATACAATTGGCGTATAATTACTACTTTTTTGCCGCAATATCTAGATAAGATGGCATAAATAACTTGTATTTCTACAAGTTATCATTCATCAACATGCAGCGGTGGAAGGGAAAGTTGCAGTGATGATGAAGGTGAGGATGGAGCTACTGGATATATGGTTGGAGAATCAGGGGCAAGTAGAAGATTAGTGAAATGTTTGGGAAATGAGGGAGAAGGTTCTGCAGGAGGTCTTGGAGGGCGAATTATCAAAGGCAAAGGGTTCAAGGGTTCAGGATCTTGCAGTGATGGCTCTTGGACTTTCTCCTTTCCTTTGTCAACCTTGCGTTGTTTCTTTGGTTTCGACTGCTGCGGCACATTTAAGTCGATCATGAGCCTTTTAGGTGGAAGTTCGGGGCAATGTGGGGAATCTTTGAGAAGCATTCTCAAAATCTTGACGTTGATAAGACCATGTACTTTTGGCATTGGTTCCTCTTCAATACCCACACCTAGTGAGAGGTAAGCTTGAGACTGTCCAAGGAAATAAATATTGGCCTCTTATGTGCCTCACAAAACCTCAAATTTGTCTTGCGATCAACTGGTCCACGTCTATTGGAATGCTGCATGCGATGCATTATGCGGTTATGACTCTATCTCTCGAAATTGTTTTGTCATGGGAAGTCGGGATGAGTCGCCGTTTTACCAAATATACCCAAAGTCGCGCCTCTGGAAGCAGTATCTTGGATGCCAGGGTTCTAATGGCTTTTAAGGAAACCGACCACCGAGTGCCCAATTGTGTTAATTTCTTTAGCGCATCTTCCATCTGCTCTTCTGTGGTATCATCAATGATTTTATTACTCGGTGCATCCGGGATGTCCTTCATCTGATATAATTCATTGATGTCCTTTGCACTGAAAGACACCAGTTCCCCTTTCATGGTCCCCGCATCTCTGGTGCCATGGAGTCGTCCATTGTAGAAGTCACGCACTACTTTTGGATTGACGATGGATGGGCACTGGCAAATTGTTTCCCATCCATGTTTCAAAATAACGCTTGTGATCAAGTCCGGTAGTGGTGTTGGCGCAGGGAAGAATCCCATCTCCATCATCATATCGTCATTTTCTTTCTTCCTTGATGGTCGTCCCTTAGCCAACGCGGACTCATTACTTTCTGCAACTGCTTTGCCCTTCTCTTTGGTCAACGCAAGGCAGGATTTTTGCTTTTGTTTCCTTTCCCTTGCCTTGCATTGTTTCTCCTTCTCCCACTCTACAATTTCTTTTCCCTTTTTTCTCTCTTATGCGCCAAACATTTGCTCAGCGCTTCTTCTCCTTTTCTTCCTTCTTCTTCCTCTTCTCTCATCTATTTCTCAAATTCTCTTTCGAACTACTCTGAGGGTAGCAAAATGCGATGTTCTTCCTCGAGCCTTTTCCTTTCCACTTCTGCCGATATCTCATTCTTGCGGCGCACCTTCTCATCTTGTAATTTTCTTCTTCTACTACCTTTTGCGATGATTTGCTGTGCCCACAACATTTTCTTTTACTTTTCTTCCTCCTCTTTTCTTCTCCTCTCCTTCTCTTCTAACGTATCTTGCACAATTGGTGGGTCGACTATTGACCCTTGCGGCGCATTCTCCCTATGACGCCGCGTCATGAGGGTGATGTCTGCATCTTCTCCATCATCAGTCGCAACCAATCTTATTTTCGTTGTTTCCTCCTCGGGTAGTGCTGATTCTCTCGATTTTGCTGACTCCCCCTTCTCTCCTCTTACGGAGGTGGATTCTCCGTCCCGTTCTGGGCTCTCAGCCCTCTTTCTTCTATCTTCCTCCTTCTTCAGGCATCCCTTCTTCTGCCTACGTTCCCTTCTTTCACTCCTTTCTTTCTTCTTGATTGGATGGGCTTGCTCATCTTCTTCAACCCTCTTCTCTTTGATCTTCTTCTCCTCAACCACTTTAGGCTGCTTCTCCACCACAACTTCCTCCAAAGCGACCCTGAAGGGTCTCTCATAGGATTCTGCTTGAACAGTTTCCTTAGTATCCAAAACGGCCAGCGCGCTCCTTCTTGACGCTTCCTCCATCTCCTCTTCCAAAGGCAGTGTCTGGTTCACAACCCCAGCTTCGAGCAGTCCACCTTCCTTCTCCATGTTTCTGAGTATACTCCCAAACACCTTGATAACTTGTAGAAATACAAGTTATTTATATTGCCCTATTCAGATATTGCAGCCAAAAGAGAGAAAATATGCGTTGATTGTATGAAAATTAGCTCAAAAATACAATAATTATAAATTATCGCGAAAACACCCACTAATACCATTAAGATGGTAGAAGAAGATATTTCTATTCTGTTTTATAGGAAACCAAGTCACCGCTTACGATCAAGGCTCAACGAGAAACTGAACAATGCATCTCTGTCACATTGCGCCCGTCAATCAACAATGAAAAGACGATCAACGCAATGACGGTGCAATGCAACAGTCGATCCAGAGTTGAATTTCAACCGCATGCGATAATAAAAACAACACTGCATGCAGACACATAATCGAAAGATGCAAATGAGAAATGCAAAGGCTGAGGATTGCGACACGTGTATAACTAACCGTTGTGAAAATTTGACGGTCTAATTGCATAACAGAAAGAATATTTATTCTTCCATCTTTGGAATTTCCATAACAAACAGTGGCGACCACAAGTCAGAGAGTAAAAGCTTTTCACCTATAAATACCCCATAGAATTCAGAGAAGATATACTTGATACGAGGTAATTGATGCTAGATTATTGAGAGAGAGGCTGAGCTGAGTACTAATCAGAAGAAATCCGGGAAGAAAAGAGACAAGGCCGAGAGGTGAGTCTCAGAGCGATTCTGCCAGATCCTCGTCGCGAAGCTCTATACTCAGATCCCTGCTACCGGTTGAGCAAGCCTGAGGGGGAACTCATCCTTCTGCATGATCCATCCACATTGGAAAGCAAATTTCCATTCCATATCTGTGCCAAGACGTTGGCGCTTATTTGTATTTGTTTCTAACTCTATTTCATCAATAGTATTTCATCTTCTTAATCTCTACATTCACAATCATGTATCAGACGCTAAATAGTATTATTGAATGTCTCGATCATTTCCATTTTCACTTCTCTGTCTATTTCCGTTCCTCCCTAAATTATTTTCTCCATGATGTTTTCTTAATCCCTTGGTGATTAATATTAATTAAACAAGTAACTTAATCTGTGCTAAAGAAATAAAAACGTTTAGCTAAAGCATGCTAGACGACATCTTCACCTGTGAGAGTAGAAGTAAAGATGCCATTCTGATATGTCGAGAGAAGGTTAGAAGAATGCGTTAACTAAAGCAAGAAGTACTTCTAGAGATGGAAGCAACCTTGCATTCATTATGTTTGTCCCCTGTTTCACCATAGAGATGTGGGAGTGCGGCCGATCACCGAGAGGTGTACGTCAAGGGAAAAGCGGAACTGTATTTATGCCTTTAACACAATTAAGGAACTTGCAATGTTTGTACTAATTATCTTTTCTCTTTCTGTTTCACACATAAGACTTGCCACCGCATAACACAATCTTTGTATATCTTCACAGTCAGTCTCAATCTCAGTATCTTGTATCATGAAACCTGTATCTTGTATCATCTTAGATTAGATTTACTTTATCCTAATTTACATTATTAGCGCATTTTATTGCTTACCTTTACTTTATCGCATTTTCAATTACCTGTACACATAACCTTTTTATAAATTGAAAAACCCCTGATCGCATGTATCACAAACATAACGCAATAACAGTCCCTGTGTTCGACCTCGGATCACACCGAGAAACTTGTGGTGGAATTATACTTGGTTCCAATGCAAGGAAACTTGTGACAACGCATAGTATACTACTAGATTCTCATAAATAACGCATATCTAGAAGTAGTATCACATATAGACAATAAAGTCATCATTCTATTCTTGCATCGAATTTTATGTTAACAAGTTTATAGCGTCATTGCCAGGGACATGAGCTAGTAGCATATTATCTATCATCACAGTGCATGGATAACAAAGAATCATGAATTTAGCGTTACAAGTTTATGGCGCCGTTGCCGGGGCCATAAGCTTGTAGCACATTATCTATCATCACAGTGCATGCATAAGAAGGAATTAATTTTCAGCGTTACAAGTTTATGGCGCCGTTGCCGGGGAACTGGTTACGAGAACATGGACTTGTCTCATACATCATATATCGCTATGCGTATGCCTAAGATAGAAACACTCAACAAATGTCGTTACACACCTCCTTATCGTCGCTTCTCTTTTTTTCACTTTCAGAGGACAATGTTAGGAGTGGGGTACTTTCCGAACTCTGTCCCTCTCTAAACTGGATGGTCTGACTACTAAGGGATTTCGCCGAGGTTTTCCGACGACTCGAGGGATGGTTTGTGGTTAGGCGGCAAGCCGACGGCTTGTCGCGAGGATTGCCGCTTCTCGAGCAGTGATTTGGGCTGACAAGGGTGATGAGGGTAGAGAAGATGGTTGGTCGGCCATGGATGAACTGAGCAAGAAAGCTGTGAAATTTTCAGGGCTTTAGGAAGAAAGTAAGTCTGGTATGTAGAGGCGATTTAGGGTTTCTGGTTGCAAAGAGATTCAAATAAACAACCTAAGAGAAGGAGACGGAATTTATAGGTTGGGCCTTGCTGGGCCCAATGTGAATTCTGCGGTGGTAGGCCTCGAGGTACTCAAAAAGCTTGCCGCCGCGTGCCTCAAATTTATGAATTTGTAGAGACGTCCGTTCTTTCAACTGCGAATTCATCATGTCCTTGGAAGCCTAAGTGATTGGACTTCTCAATTTGCAAAAAGAATTATTTCCTTTGGTGTTTTATTCGGATGGGCGCAAGGTTAAGAATTAATGCAATGCATCCATCAATGCAAATGCATCTTTGCAGAGGATGGGCAACAATGCATGTATTCTCGCAACACACCTCTTAACTTAACAAATTTCTGGAGAACGGGAGCACGGTAATTCTACCAACGCAACACTACCTCAACATAGTGCATTTTCACAAAGGACGGGCAAAGAATATATACTAGCACAACACACTCCTCACCCCAATGAATTTGAGTTGGATGAACACAAAGTGTATCTTGTTGGTACAAGATGCACCCATCATTGCAATGCATACTGGATGTTGATTGTTTTATTATTTTTATTTTTATTTTATTTTATTTTTATTTTTTTCATCAACGCAAGTCACAAGGACATTGCAGTATTAATTCTATTCTTATTAAACAATCATTCACCAAAATTTAATGATAACGCATTTAAGACAAAAAAGTAAGGAAATTAAAGAAAGAACGAAAATTAACGCAAGTGAATTAAATGAGAAATAAATTCATAAAGCATTGAAAGAAAGTTTAAGGAAGTCAAAAATAACAAAATTCATGAAGCAATAAAGACGATAATTAAGAAAGCATGTAAACATAGAATTGAGATATGGACCAAAAGACAATTTTCCATGATGAACGCAATCCACACCTCCGCAGGCGATCAAGCTTGCCTGCCCAATGTCGTCAAGGATATTGTTCACCTCCTTGCCTCATCCCGTAGTGTGTATGGGAAGAGATACAATCTAATTTCTTTAGGAGTTACACCAAGTATGGAGAATGCGTTGCACATTGCTCAAACCTTGCATTCTCCTCAATCGTAGGTCTTAAAATTCCGATGCTTAGTCTGGTTTTGATGTGCTTCTGCGCAAAAAATACACATAATCTCTGGGTCAGCTTAGAATTTTTGGATCAATTCTAGTACTTATAAATCGTTAGACTGCTCTTCACGATAAACAACCAGTACAAAGAGATCTGTCCTACAAACTACCACAAAAGTATTCAACACTAACCGACCAATCCCTAGCAACGGTGCCATAAACTTGTAACGCTAAAAATTAAATTCTTGTTATGCATGCATTATGATGATATAATATGCTACAAGCTCATGTCACTGGCAACGACGCCATAAACTTGTAATGCTAAATTTATATCTTTACGCATGTGAACGAATATGAATATAAATGAATGAATCATACAAGCTCATGTTGCCATAAACTTGTTGACATAAAAATGGAATGTCATGTTGTATTATCTCTTATTCACACTTTATGCGATACTACTTCTAAAAATATGTTTTGTTAACTATATGCTTGTAGTATGCTATGGAGTAATGCGTTGTCACAAGTTTCCTTGCGCCGAAACCAAGTATAATTACAACGCAAGTTTCTCAGAGTAATTCGAGGCCAAACATAGCGATTGTTTTCATTAATGTGTTACTTTTGTGATACATCCAACCGGTTTTACAATTAATAAAGATTTGGTTTGTACATGAATTTAAATTGCGATAAACATAAATTGCATTGATAAAATAAAAGTGCGTTAAAAGGTAAATCCTAAACTAACATGATACAAGATACAAGATACATGATACATGATACTGAGTTCGAGATTGACTATGAAGTTTATACAAAGGATCGTGGTATGCGACGACAAGTCTTTATGAATGAATCAAAAATAGGAAGAATAAATAGTAAAAACATTGCAAGTTTGTTAATTGCATTAAAGATATAACTAAGGTTCCACTTTCCCTTGGCGTACGCCTCTCGGCGATCAGCCGTGTTCCCATATCTCTATGGTGAAACAGGGATGAACGTAGGGTTGCTTCCATCTCTGGAAGTACTTCTCGCTTTAGTTAACGCATTCTTCCAACCCTCTCTCGATAGGCGAAATAACATGTTCACTTCTGCTCTCACAGGTGAAGATGCTATCTAGCATGCTTTAGCTAAACACAATTATTTCCTTAACATAGATTAATTTACTTGCTTAATTCTTACTAATTACCCAGGGAATTAAGAAAACATCATGGAGAACGTGAATCATGGATGAACGGAAATAGACAGAAAGATGATAATTGAAAGGATCATAACAATTACTACTAAGATTAAGCGTCTGATACATGGTGTGAATGATAGAGTAAAGAAGATGAGTACAAGTGATGAACAAGAGATAAAAACAGAAATAGAAGAGTGTACACGTCTTGACACAGATCTTGACAGAGGTTTGGCTTATCGGCGTGTGGAATAGATGAAGAGGGGAGCTTCCCTCTCAGGCTTGCTCTTCTGATAGAAGTGACCTCCGTACAGAGCTTCAACGGCGGGGATTGAAAGGATTCTTTGCCCGAAGACTCACCTCTTGGCCTTTTTTCTTGATTATCCCGGATCTACTCTGATCAGGGCTCATACCAGTCTCTCTCGGATCAGTATATACACGTCTCCCTGTATCGAGTATATATAAGTATCAAGTCTCCCGTATCTAGTATATTTTTCAATGGAATTGCAAGAGCTATTTATAGGCGAAGCTTTGACTCGCTGCATTGTGGTCCCCACTTTATTGTTAAGGTAGTTCCGGAAATGGTGGAGTAATATTCCTTCTGTTACGTAATCAATCCTATCAGAAATGCACAACTAACATCTGTACACGCGTCTGAATCCTTCGTAATTTCGTTGCTCTTTACATCTTCGATCGTTTGCCCGCATGCGGTGTTGTTTTTTTTATTACCGTATGCAGTTGAATTTCGTTGATCGCAAAGCTCTTGATCGATTGTTGCATGCGCCGTCATTGCGTTGATCATCTCTCATTCTTGATTGACGAGCGCAATGCGACGTAGATGCGTTATTCTGTTTATCTTTGAGCCATGAACTCATGCGGTGACTTGATTTCCTGCAAAACAGACTTGAAACATTCTATTCTACCATCGCAATGGTGTCAGTGGGTGTATTGACGACAATTTATAATTCTCGCATTTCCTAGCCAATTTTCATACTATCGACGCAACTTTTTCCTTTTAGCCGCAATATCTAAATAAAACAGTATAAATAACTTGTATTTCTACAAGTTATTACTCTCCCAGACTACTCTCTGAGCCTAGGAAAGGATATGACTGTAGCATTTATCAACCCTTTTGTTGACACCTACTGCCTAATAACTCTTGCAGAAATAACTTTGATACCAACATTCAATCTTATACACAGTGGATGACTTTGTGGCTAAAAACTATAAGTTTAAACACACAACATATTTAGAGAGATTACATTACTAGTGTCATAAGTCCCGATACCCAAAACTTTAGACTCTATATGAACAACTGTATCTTGTGTACGATATTTACAGTAACCACCTAACAGATGGGCTACAATAACTTTGTCCTTTAGTGGCAGAGCGAATGCAAAACTACTTTTTGAGGATTTGACCGCTACCTGGGGAAAGGAAAACATTTGAAAATGAAGTGTGCTTGCTAGCCTAGTGAGTGACTTAAGAAAGAAAACTGATTCTCATGCAAAAGTCTCAATAAAGAGATTAAACTGAAATATAAATTTCTACAGTAACCTTGTACTGCAATATAAACATTTTCCAAGCATAAAGCATATAAAGTTGTTTTCATCATAAAACATTAAACTGTTCCTTAGTTAGGAATAACCCCACTATGGTTAAGTCCCAACGTCAACTGCTAGTCAAGAGAGAACCCTTTTGCTTAATCTCTGACTTTAACTACCTACGTGCACGTGGCCATAACTAAGTATCGTCATACCTTAGGTACTTTTGCTCAGATACCTTTTCAAAACTTGTCCCTCAGTATCGAGCTGCTCGGATACCTTCTCAAATGTCCGTCGGTATCGAGTTTGAAGTAAAACTAGTCATACAATGACTTTCTCTTTAAAGCATGTAAAGCATAACACATAGAAAACATGTCTTTAAAGATACTAACGCGTGCTTGGTGTATTTAAACACACATAAATAGTTTTTTGATAAACTTTCATACATGACATGCGTTTAAAACATAACTCATGGTTTGCTTGGAAATTACTTTGTAAAACGAGCTAGCATGAAAATAATCTTTCTTTAAAACATGGTTTCTATAAAACATTGTAAATATTTAGTCACTCACAACTTTTAGAACTATTCCGTCGATATGCTTCTATTACTGGTGTCAATCCTATGGACACAAAATCATATATTAGTTACTAGCATAAGTCTCCCTTTTCAGACTAACCCTTAAGTAAGCTTTGTGTTTAGCCTTCCTCTTGAAGACTTCCACAAAAACGCACCTTGCTATAGGTTTAGACACTTAGGAATTTCTTTGAGATTTGGCTCTTGCATAGCTTCCAGTTGCTCTTCACAAATGCAACACTACTTATGCAACCAACACATTTCTCTCTAACTATTCTTACAGCTACATATGGTCATCCTCAAGGCTACTTATGCATCCAAGACTCCACTGCAAGCTCTCCTCGGCCTACACAATAGGTCCAACACACAGAAAAACTCAGCCCTTGGTCTGTCCAAGCGTTTTCTTCGAGCTATCAGCTTACTGAACTCAAGCAGCTGCCTGCTTGTTCATGAAATTTCAAATTCATCTTACGAAATTATAACTCGAATTCCAGAGCTCATCTAAAAAACTTTCCTTCTACAAACTTGTTAAGAATGGTCTTAGAAATCTTACCTCAAAATTTCAGCTTGAGACTCCTAGTGGTCCGTCCTAGAACCTCTAGTCCTTTTCTTCTTCTCCCGCCCCAATCCGATGAGGACTTCTTCCAGTAGCATCACCTCTAAAGTAGACTCTTAGAGCTTTCCAACGATACAAAGAACACTAAATTTGCACAGAGGAATTGATCACACTGATCGTTTGAATTTCAACCTGTCCTTTTTATACTGCTTTCCACCGCCTCTCATTAAATCCTAGCCCGACACCTTTAACTTTTATAGAATCAAATTCGGTGCTAAGGACATCTGGTATTTTTAATCGGTGATTAATGCCGATCAAACCAGTCCAATCGTTTAGCTCACTGCCCCATCGTTTAGCTCATTGTTTAGTGAGTTCACGCTGATGCTTGTTACCCGACCATCTCACCCATTGCATAGCACACTAATGCTCATCGTGTAGCACTGACGCCCATCGTGTAATGCTGATGCCCATCATCTAGCACAACATGGCTATCGTCTAGCGCCCATGCCCATTACGTAGCGCCATCGCCCAGCGTCATCGTCTAGTGCTGATGCCGATCGTGTAGTTTAAATGTTCCATCGCTTAACGTTATTGTCCAGTGCATAGCACTATCGTTTAGTGCGACCCTTCACATCATCTAGCGCCGCACATTGTCGCACGATCACTAATAACTTGCAGAAATGCCAGTTATTATAAGTCTTTTATTTAGAATTATGAGAGCTAATAAGTAGAAAATGTGGTGATAATACTTAGAATATGTGAAAAATTGAGTTTTGCGTCGATTAGCACCAAAATCCTCACTGACCTCAATATTATGCATTACTCCGTGCCAAAGTGTCTATTTTTAGCTATTGCAGGAATCAAACGCATGCATTGGAAATAAGCAATCGCACACAAACGCATGCATTGAAACTAGGCGATCGCAAAGACAAACGCATGCGCTGAAAACTGAGCTATCGCATAGACGAATGCATGCGATGATCGAATGCGTCCATCGCATAGAAGTTGCGGTGATCGAATGCGCCAATCGCATGGAAGTTGTGGTGATCAAGGGAATGCGGTGATCAATTGGAAATTGCAGCCACGAAGTGACAACAATAATAGAAGGACGATCACAAGATGGGTAGAACGCGTTGATACTTCAGCTGAATCAAGCTCAGATGCATCCCTTGGGGATACAACAAGATAAGATGATGTGATATTGCCCATACCGCGACAAAGGCAGTAGTGAGACATAACGCAATCATGATAACTGTCGACATTTAAACCCTATAAATAGCCCTTTCGACCTTCATTTCAAAGCATCTGAACTTATGCCTCAAAGCAGAGGTTTGTGATCACAGATGAGAGCTTCAGCAAGATTTTCAGTGTGAATTCTTCACCTCCACAAACCAGATCGAGTGATGACAAGAGCTTTCGCCGGAGATAGAGCTCGAGAGAGACATCTTCACCATTCATCCATGGCACCACCGGCAGCCTTGACGCTGAGTTCTTCATTTCTCCTTTAACCTCTGTAGTGTACTACATTTTAGCTTAAGATATTAAGACATTTTGTAATCAATGCATATCTTGATTCCTTCATTGTCATCTTCTTCATCATCTTCATCTCTATCATTGTTTATCTTTAGCGTTTATTTATCAAAGACGATCGCTTACTTAATCCTGTAGCCTAGAGATAAGACTGTTGGATTTTATGTTCTAAAACTCGTAGTTTGTAAATTAATAAACATATTCTGTTTTGTTTTTCGATAAAGTTGTTATTGAAATTGTAATCTTGAATCCAATAAACTAAGGTCCTGAGGCTATTTAATGTAGTTTGAACTTTATGTTGTGACATAAAGGTGGATCAAGTTCAAATATATAGCCAAAATGGTCTATAGTATATGAATAAGGTTGGGTGCCTTATTCTGGGGACATTATGGATGCGACCCACTTTGTAGTTAGTACAAACGATGTGATCCTGAATCGTTCATATAGAGATATGTGAATGGGGGCATCCTATGTAAAGAGTTTACATAAGACTGAACCATGAAATAATCACTTTTTACGTACTAAATGTCGTTTTATGTATAAAACTTACTATTTTGTTAATTGATGACCTAGGTAACTTAATCTTAATCTTGAGCTAACTATGAACTCCTATTCACTCGGAATTATTCTTAGATCTGCATAGGTGAGAGCAGCTCAACATAGCTGGTCCAATAAGCCTCCCATTTCAGGGGTAAGATCGGGTGGATAGCTGGGAACATAGGGTGCAAGACGGAATTCATTCCTACCCGTTATAGGCATAGTAGAAAGGTTGTTCACTTTAGTACTGAATCCAGGTCTTGAACAAGGGGCCCCCCTCTCTTTGGCCCGAGAGGGATTCGGTTTATAAGTTGGACCTTAAACCAATTGTTCATTAGAAGATCAGTGAAACTTAAGGAACAAGATATAGTCCTTGGGGTAAAACGGTTTTTATGACCCAACCGAGATTACGAACAACCTGTGAAGGATTAACTTACTCATCATGGTTATATCAAATGGACACAAATATATCTATAGTGAGCGGAGTGCAACTACGGGACTTTAGTGGAATGACCCGTTAGTTAACAAATGTTGATTAGCTCCATCAAAAGAGTAAGCTAACTAATCTTGGATCGTTGGAGCCCATGATCTATAGATCCATTAGGTTCCCCTACTAGCTCATATGGAATCAACTTAGAACAGTATGATAGATAATTCGAATTGTTCGAATTAGGTAGAGAGAGAGAAACCGACAAGTATATGTGTTATAGTGGTCGAGTTTTTCAACTTAGAGATACAGGTTTAATATTTAAATGTGGTTTAAATATCAAGAATATGAATATGTTCATATTCGAAAGCTCGAAAATAATGAAAATGGTCAAAATTGTAAAAAGTCAAAGAGTTGACTTTTGACTTTGAAAAGCCAAACATTGACCGATCTTATATTCAAATGTGATTTGAATTTTGAGAAAATGAATGCGGATTCATGCTTGGGAGGTCAAAATTAGTCAATACAAAAAAAATCATAAAAAGTCAAAATGTTGACTTTTTGGTCAAAGTTTGACTTTGACCAAATGATTATTTTGCCCTTTGACTATAGTTAGTGGAAAAATCCAAACTTTTGTTAGATAATTCCACTAACAAAATAGTGGGCTAGGTGTTGGCTTATAGTGGAGACATTAAGCCCAATAAGTTAGTGGATTATAGGTGTTGGGTTTTTATGGATTTGCTTCATGCAATTGTTGCATGGTTTTTCTATAAAATTTGCTTTTGATTTTAAATAAAAGACTTTTGCCATTTTAGAAAAAGGGTGTTCTAAATTTAGGCTGGAAAATCTATCTAAATTTGGGCTGGAAAATCCTATGTTCTTTGAGTGAAATAAAAACCCAAACTCAAATTCATCTTATTTTCCATCTCTTTTCTCTCTCTCGGTTCTCTTCATCCACCGGGTCCCACAACTCGGTTCTGAGTCCAGAGGATAGTAGGTCAACTCTAGTGGTGGTCCGAAAGAGTTCGTGTTGAGATTCAACAAGGAGAAGCGGTTTTCGGGGGCTTCAAATGTAGTATCCTACACTTTTTAATCCACAGCTTTTTCCTTCATGATGCATGCTTATCTCCTTTAATTTAAGAGCAATTAGAGTGTACTTAGATCCTAATTCCGCTGTGTATGTCTCTAGTTCCATCAAGGACGCATGTAGCAACCCACCAAGAGGTGTGCATTGTGCGAGTATAGTGAGTTAATCCTCTTTGCTTGGTGAAAGGCTGTAGCAACGCTTGTCTATGGATTGTTGCAATGCTTTCTATAAGTTAAATAGTCGCGTCTAATTGCCTGAGAAGGTAAGAGATGGAACGCACTAAAGCAAAGTATGCATTGTTCCTAGAGATAGGCACAATCTTATGTTTGACACAACCATGCACTATAGAGATATAGTCATGCGGCTGACCACCGAGAGGTGTGCGATGCGTTAGTGTGACGAGCTGGGATTACTCGAGCGATTTAAGATAATAAACATCACTATGCGTTAATGGTTGTTGTGTATTTATCTATTCTCGTCGTAAGTCTTCTATTGCTCAATCTGTTTAGACAGGAGTAGGAGTAGTGTGTAAATCCATTAAACTTCTTTTTATTTTTCTTTTCATTGCCTCAAACGCATTGCTTCACAAACATTATTGAGTGACAAGTCTCTGTGTCGGACCTCGGATTACCTGAGAAACTTGCATTCGCGTTATACTTGGCACGAGCGTAAGAAAACTTGTGATAGGAATGCATGGTCATTGCACACTTGATTAACGCGTTTTCATTCTAAAACATGACCTCCGACGCATGGGCATAAACACATAGCTTAAGCCATGTCTAACGCATGAGTGCATGCACAAACCCCATCCCCGATTTTCCTCCAACAAGTTTTTGGCGCCGTTGCTGGGGACTTGGTAGCTAATGTTTTATGAAGTTTTGTGTTTTCGCAGGCACCCTTTCAATCTTAGGCATATTGTAGATTGTGCGACCAAGTTGCAAACAATATTTGCAGTATAGGCGATGCGTTGAAAGTCAAATATTGACCATGAGATAGAAAGGCTATCTGTCGCATGAGCTGGAAGCAGTCTTAGGTGCATGAAAACCATCATGTGTCCAACAATTGCTGGAAGCTTCAATGGTCAGGGCAAACTCCTTGACCCAAGCAGTTGTGAACCATCTTCTGCATGGGAGACTCCTTACGGTGACAACACTCCAATTTATCCAGGGACGTCTTCTACTCTATCTTTACCTGCTTTCTTAGTTTAGTTATTTTTATTTTATTTTGGATAGCGCTTGCTTCCAC
>NC_052350.1:35730229-35831131 GCF_009727055.1 Benincasa hispida
TTGTTCAAACGTTTGTTACCGCATTCCTGTGAGTTTGCTTTTAGCTTGCGGTGAGAATGCTGCCACCCTCTAAGTTTGGATGTGGCAGCGGTCTCGGAGAATTGCATTCACTACACTACGGTGATTCCTTAAAAAAGGAAAAAAGATCAGAATAATAACTCCACTGTCAACGCAATGGGGAAACCCATGTTGATAAGAGTTAAGCTATGAAAGGCACTTGCTCGAAGTTGGATGTCCGCATGACACACATGGGGGCAAGCTAAAACAAAGGCAAGTCGTGAAGATCAGCGCATTAATGCAACTCTTCTATGAGGCGGAAGCCAAATTAAGCAAGACATGAGTTGAGTTGAATATGGAACGCAACCGAAGTTGGATGCCCGCATGACACACATGAAGGTAAGCCAAAACGAAGAGCGTAACCAGGTTCAACGTCGCATTCAAATAAGTAATCGCAAAATCTTGAATTGTTTTGAATGAACGCATTCTCAAGAGCTAAATGCAAAGTTGCAGAGAATGAATAAAAAGTTTTTTAGCAAAGACTTACCAAATTTAACTTTGAAAAGATTTCTTTGAAGAAGCAACCGAAGTGGAGGAGATCATTGCGTCCATGGTTAGAGGTACGAGTAAATTATATTCTGAGACGTTGGTCATCGCAAAGAAACGCTGGAAGGTGAGCTAAGAATTTCTTGAGTATAACGCATACTTGATGACAAGCATGATTCTAAGTTTGGGGGTGTGATAACTGGCAGAAATGCCAGTTTATTATAAGCCTTTTATTTAGAATTATGAGGGCTAATAAGTAGAAAATGCGGTGATAATACTTAGAATATGCGAAGAATTGAGTTTTGCATCGATTAGCACCTAATCCTCACTGACCCCAATATTATGCATTACTCTGTGCCAAAGTGTCTATTTTTGTAGCTATTGCAGGAATCAAACGCATGCGTTGGAAATAAGCAATCGCATACAAATGCATGCGCTAAAGCTAGGCGACCACAAAGACAAATGCATGCGCTGAAAATCGAACTATCACATAGACGAATGCATGCGGTGATCGAATGCGTCAGTTGTGGTGATTGAATGCGTCCATTGCATGGAATTGCGGTGATCGAATGCACCCATCGCATGGAAGTTGTGGTGATCAATTGGAAATTGCGGCCACGAAGTGACAACCATAATAGAAGAACGATCACAAGATGGGTAGAACGCGTTGATACTTCAGCTGAATCAAGTTTAAATGCATCCCTTGGGAATACAACAAGATAAGATGATGTGATATTGCCCATACCGCGACAAAGGCAGTAGTGAGACATAACGCAATCATGATAGCTGTCGACATTTAAACCCTATAAATAGCCCTTTCGACCTTCATTTCAAAGCATCCGAACTTATGCCTCAAGGCAGAGGTTTGTGATCACAGATGAGAGCTTCAGCAAGATTTTCAGTGAGAATTCTTCACCTCCACAAACCAGACCGAATGACAACCGGAGATTTCGCTGGAGATAGAGCTCGAGAGAGACATCTCCACCATTCATTCATCGCACCACCGGCAGCCTTGACGCAGAGTCCTTCATTTCTCCTCTAACCTCTGTATTGTATTAGATTTTAGCTTAAGATATTAAGACATTTTCATAGCTTGATTCCTTAATTGTCGTCTTCTTCATCATCTTCATCTCTATCATTGTTTATCTTCAGCGTTTACTTATCAAAGAAAATCGCATACTTAATCGTGTAGCCTAGAGATAGGATGCATGTAGCAACCCACTGAGAGGTGTGCGTTGTGCGAGTATAGTGAGTTGATCCTCTTTGCTTGGTAAAAGGCTGTAGCAATGCTTTTCTGTGGGTTGTTGCAATGTTTGTCTATAAGTTAAATAGCCATGTCTAACTGCCTGAGAAGGTAAGAGATGGAATGCACTAAAGCAAAGTATACATTTTTCCTAGAGATAGGCACAATCGTTAGTGTGACGAGTTGGGATTACTCGAGCGATTTAAGATAATAAACATCACTATGCGTTAATGGTTGTTGTGTATCTATCTATTCACATCGCAAGTCTTCTATTGCACAATCTGTTTAGATAGGAGTAGGAGTAATGTGTAAATCCATTAAAGTTCTTTTTATTTTTCTTTTCATTGCCTCAAACGCATTGCTTCACAAGCATTATTGAGTGATAAGTCCCTGTGTTCGACCTCAGATTACCCAAGAAACTTGCGTTCGCGTTATACTTGGCGCGAGCGTAAGAAAACTTATGATAGGAACACATGGTCATTGCACACTAGATTAATGCATTTTCATTCCAACGCATGACCTCCGACGCATTGGCGTAAATGCATAGCTTAAGCCATGTCTAATGCATGGGTGCGTGCACAAAACCCATCCCCGATTTTCCTCCAACAATCGCCTACCGCATCGCTGAGCTCCGCGCATTTTCTACACGATTGCCTACCGCATCACTTAGCTCTGCGCATTTGCTACATGATCATCCAGCGCCTGCCTAGATGATCATCTACCTCATCGTGTAGCACTGCTCATTTGCTACACAATCATCCAGTGCGCATAACTCCAACGCCCAGCACCCATGCCCGCGCACACTTAAGGCTGCGCATGCTTTGCTAACCTCTCAAGACATTGGCTGCCGCATGCTTTCCCACGAATAACTTTTCTCTTGGCCATACTTTGGCTTCTTTTAAGGCCCAAATAACCTATAAAATGAGCAAGTCCTACGCATGGCATAACACTTAGCCAATTTTCTAGCGTCCAACGCATGGGTTACACTTAGCCAATTTTTCAAACTTTACCCAAGAGTCAAGCTTTCAAATTCAAACTTTTCTTCTAACTTTTTGCCCTTTTCTCTATAATTACACATTAATTTCCACATCAACCTGCTCACTACATTGGTCTCAGTAAGGAACATACTTAAGTAGAGAAATTAGAGCTCAGGGCTAACATTTACCTCCCCCTTATGAAAATTTCGTCCTCGAAATTTCGCTACAAGTCCATCAATTAAACAACTATGGATACTTGTTTCTCATTTGCTTTTTATCTTCCCATGTAGCTTCTTCAATGCTACGGTTTCTCCATGGTATCTTTACCAATGGTAATGTCTTATTCCTTAAGAGTTGCTCTTTTCTGTCAAGAATCTCCACTGGTTCCTCTTCATAAGGCAAATTCTCTTTCAACTACACCGGTTGCTCAGGCAACACATGGGTAGGATCTGGCACATACTTTCTATGTGTTGCCACATGAAACACATCCTGCATACGAGATAACTCTGGAGGTAATTCCAACCTGTAAGCCATTAGGACAACTCTTTCTATTATCTCGTAGGGTCCAATATACCTCGGGCTTAACTGCCATTTCCTACCAAACTTGAGTATTCCTTTCCACGGAGACAACATAAGAAATACTTTATCACTAACTTTAAATTCCAATTCTCTTCTCCACTTGTTGGCATAACTCTTTTGCCTGTCTTGAGCTGTTTTAAGATTTTCTCTTATAATTATAACATTATCTGACGTTTGCTGAACAGGTTATGGGCCTAGTAATTTCCTTTCATTGACTTCATTCCAACATATCGGAGTTCTACATGGTCTTCCATACAAAGCCTCATACGGTGCCATTCCGATACTCGAATGGTAACTATTGTTATACGAAAATTCGATCAACGATAAATGCGTATCCTAACTTCCCTTGAACTGCAATACATATGCCCTTATCATGTCCTCTAGTGTCTGAATCATCCGCTCAGACTGACCATCCGTCTGTGGCTAAAAAGTTGTACTGAAATATAGCTTGGTGCCCATAGCTTTCTGCAAGCTAGGCCAAAACTTCGATGTAAACCTGGAATCTCAGTCTGATACAATTGAAACTGGAGCCCCAATCTGACTCACAATTCAATCAACATACAGCTTAGTTAACTAGTCTAGGGTAAAAGTAACTTTAACAGGTAAAAACATAGCTGCATTTGTCAATCTATCCACAATTACCCATATACCATCATAGCTCGTTGGTGTCCTAGGTAAACCAAACAAGAAATCCATCGTAACATGCTCCCACTTCCACTTTGGTACTAGGAGTGGGTTAAGCAATCATGCTGGCCTCTGTCGTTCAGGCTTAACTTGCTGACACACTAAGCATCTGTAACATACTCTACTATTTCTCTTTCCATACCAGGCCACCAGTACGATTTGTTTAATCTTCTGTACATCTTCATACTACCTGGATGCATAGCATAAGCCGAACTGTGTACCTCTTCCACAATAGCCTGTTTAAGTGCTAAGGTATTAGGTACACAAACCTTAACTTCTTTCAATAGCACATTTTCTGCTCTTAACTGGTAGTCCGTCCTTAGACCTTTACCTATTTCTTCAGCTAACTTCTGAAGATTAGAATCTTTTAACCATTCACGTAGAATATCATCTACGAAAGTAGGACGTACTTGAAATGAAGCTATCAAACCTCCTATCTGTCCAACTGATAATGCTGCTTTAGCATTATACAACTCATGTATCAGTACACCTCTTACTGTATAGATAACAACTCTGGTTGATCTAGTCTTTCGACTTAGAGCATCAGCCACCACATTCGCTTTACCTAGGTTGTAATCAATTGTACAGTCATAATCTTTTGATCAACTCGATCCATCTTCCCTGTCTCAAGTTTAGCTCTTTCTAATCAAATATATACTTTAGACTCTTATGATCAGTGAATATATGACAATGTTCACCAAATAGGTAATGTCTCCAAAAACTTTAGAGCCAACACAACTGCTGCTAACGCTAAATCGTGTGTATGGTAGTTACATTCATGCTTCTTTAACTGACGAGAAGCATAGGCCACTACCTTTCCTTCCTGCATCAGCACACATCCTAATCCTTGTTGAGATGCATCACAATAAACTTCAAACTCTTTACTTGGCATAGGTAAAGTTAACACTGGTGCTGACACTAACCTCTGTTTCAACTCTTGAAAATTGTGCTTGCACTCTGGTGACCACTCAAACTTCACATATTTTCTTGTCATGTTTGTCAATGGTAGAGCTATCTTAGAAAATCCCTCCACGAATCTCCTATAATAACCTGCTAAACCCAGAAAACTGGGTACTTTTGTTATAGTCATGGGTCATTCCCAGTTAACTATTGTTTCTGTCTTTTGGGAATCTACACTGACTCCGTCAACTGAAACTATATGCCCAAGAAATACAACTTGGTTTAACCAAAAATCACACTTACTAAACTTGGCATATAACTTCTTTTCTCTTAGCATTTGCAATGCCAACCTCAAATGTTCCTTGTACTTCTCTGCACTACTAGAATATACAAGTATATTGTCTATGAAAACTATAAAAAACTAATCAAGGTAAAGATGAAATGTCCTATTCATCACGTCCATAAATACCGTAGGAGCATTCGTCAACCCAAACGACATTACTAGGAACTCATGATGTCCATACCTAGTTTTGAAAGTAGTCTTCGGAACATCTGTTTTCCTTCACCTTCAACAGGTGATAACCTGATCTCAAATCTATCTCAGAGAACACTGTGGCTTCCTTTAACTGATCGAAAAGATCATTTATACGAGGCAACAACTGTTTATTCTTAATGGTAACCTTATTCAACTGTCTATTGTCTATACATAATTTGAAAGTACCGTCTTTCTTCTTTACAAACAAGACTGGCGCTCCCCAAGGCGACACACTGGGTCTAATGTACCCCTTATCCACAAGTTCCTACAATTGAACTTTTAACTCCTTCAGTTCTATTGGCGCCATCCTATATGGTGCATGGGATATAGCTATTGTACCTGGAACTAACTCAATAGTAAACTCTACTTCCTTGTCAGGTGGTAAGCTTGGTAACTTTTCAGGGAATACATCTAAGAATTCTTGTACCACAAGTACATCCCCAGGTCTCAGCCTCCTATCCTGTGAAACTGCCACATAGGCTAAATAAGCTTCACATCCCTTACTCAGCAGCTTTCTAGCCTTCACTACCGATATTAAACTTCTTGGAAGTATTCTTTTACTTCCTACCAGGGTTATTTCTTTTTCACCTAGTTTCCTAAACACTATTTCTTTCTTAAAACAATCCACAGTGGCATAGTGTTTACTTAGGAAATCCATGCCTAAGATAACATCAAACTCTAGTAACTCTATTGGAATCAAGTCAACCCATAAACTCTGATTCCCAAGAATTACTTCACAATTCCTGTAATACTCATGTACAACTAGAGTATCTCCTACAAGCGTAGAGATAAACAAATCCTCATTCATACACTCAAGCACTCTATCTATATGCAATGCACACATGCTAGATATGAATGAGTTCGTAACACCAGGATCAAATAACCCATAAGCGGACTGATTACATAAAGTTATCGTACCAGTTACAACATTTGAAGCCTCTTTCGTTCCTATTGTGTCACATCATATACTTTACCCTGCTACTGCTGTTGTTTCTATTGCTATTGGGGTCGTCCAGCTACCATTTTCTGTTTAGCTGCGTCGGATCCCTCACCTCTTGCTCTGGTCGCTCTAGGTTGGTCTACAACCTGGGTAACACCTCTTTGTTCACCCTGTGCTCCATGACCTAGCTGGGGACAATCTTTCTTGAAGTGCCCCGCTTGTTCGCACTGAAAACAAACATTCCTGTCATCATAACATACTCCTGTATGGCGCATACCACAGTTTGCGCACAGTGGTTTCCTCCCTGTACTAGCTATTGACTCGCTAGCATGATCTGGTCCCGATCTACCACTCGGCTCAGCTACAGGTCTTGGCCTCTTTTGACTAGAACCCTGTTGGCTCGCACCTCCAAGACTTTTCATACCTAACTGTTCAGAGAATGGGGGTCCAAAAATCTTACCTCTCGTTTCTTCGGGTGTCCTTAACTACTCCGCACCTGGCTGGAGTATATCTACCCTCACTACACTTCGCTCAACTCTGATAGCGATCTCAACTAACTGAGTTAAGGTCACCCAATTAGCTGTAGAGTTAACAAGTGTATGTATCTTTCTTCTTAGGCTATTCTCAAATCTTTTGCATCCCTCTTTCTCGTTCGCAATGATTGGAAGGGCATATTGAGATAACTCTGTAAATCTTTGCTCGTACTGAGCAACTGTTATCGATCTCTGAGTCAGCCTAAGAAACTCCTCCCTCTTTTCTTCTTTAAAAGCACTAGGGTAGTATTTATCCTCAAATACTTGTCTAAACTCAGGCTAAGTCATAGCTTCTGAACTGTTTCTCTTGGCCTCTATCACTTTCCACCATTTCTCAGCCCCTTTCTGTAGCAAGAACGCTGCTAACTTGACCTTACGGTCCTCAGGGCATTTCATAACATTAAATCATTTCTCAATCAAGTCCAACCAAACCTCAGGATCTATTGGATCTGTCGCTCCATCGAACATCGTGGCATCTAACGCTTTTAGCCTCTCGATGCTGAATTTTGTTTATGGATCGGTCTGAATCGATCCTACACTCGCTGCCAATCTCTGGAGATTCTATTAAATACTGAATCCTTCTTCGAGGGATCTACATGTACACATGGGTTACTCAACTCATTTGCAGAAGTCATCTCTTGCCCTACTGGGTCTCTAACTCTCTTCCCCTTCGGATCTGCGTCCTGTCAAACTTCAGGGCCTCCGCTGGTAGGGTTAACATTCCTTTCCTTAGTTTGCCTTCTTAGGCTACCACTTTTCCTCAGCATCTTTGCCCGGTTAATAAGTACACATGTTAAGGGATTACTTATGGGACTTAATTTAATGCATGAACTCTCTCTTTCACACAAAATCTCATGCTTTGATACCAATGGTTATCAACTAGCTCTTTAACCTTCCCAGAACTTATGCTCTGACACCAAGCTATCACACCCCCTCCCAGACTACTCTTTGAACCTAGGAAAGGATATGACTGCAACATGTATCAATCATTTTGCTGACACCTACTGCCTAATAACTCTTGCGAAAATAACTCTGATACCAACATGCAATCTTATACACAGCGGATGCCTCTATGGCTAAAAACTTTAAGTTTAAATACACAACATATTTAGAAAGATTACATTACTAGTTTCACAAGTCCCGATACCCAAAACCTTAGTCCCTATATGAACAATTGTAACATGTGTACAATATTTACAGTAACCACCTAACAGACGGGTTATAAAAACTTCGTCCTTTAGTGGCAGAGCGAATGCAGAGCTACATCCTGAAAATTTTACCGCTACCTGGGGGAAAGGAAAATATTTGAAAACGGGGTGAGCTTGCGAACCCAGTGAGTGACTTAAGAAAGAAAACTGATTCTCATGCAAAAATCTCAATAAAGAGATTAAACTGAAATATAAATTTCTACAGTAACCTTGTACTGCAATATAAACATTTTCCAAGCATAAAGCATATAAAGTTGTTTTCATCATAAAACATTAAACTGTTCCTTAGTTAGGAATAACCCCACTATGGTTAAGTCCCAACGTCAACTGCTAGTCATGAGAGAACACTTTTTCTCAATTTCTGACTTTAACTACCTGTTGGATCGATATGGCAACCCTAGAGGGGGGGTGAATAGGGTTTAATTAAACTGTTTTTTTCTAAATTAACCTAATTAAACTAATTAATACACTTTTTATAAATAATAAGAAAAATTCAATTGATGCAACAAATAAGATGACAAAAATGTGATAATTTAATTCTATCAATTTTTAGCAAAAAATAAGAACAAACTAAAACATACAATAAATTGCTTAAATTAATTGCAAAAATAAAAAGGAAAGAGTTAGAGAAGAAGACACCGTAATTTTTATAGTGGTTCGGTCAAACTCGACCTACTCCACTCCTCAACCGCCTCTTGAGAATTTGAATAAAATCTTTCCGACTCTTTCCACGGATTAGAGCCTAACCGTTACACCACCGCTCCTTTTACGGGTTCAAGAGCAAACCCGATCCTTTCCACGGTTTAGGATCAAACCGTTACAAATGTTGGAATTTTTGAAGAACACAATACAACTCTCACTATAGTGGATTTACAAGTTTAAGCACTCAACAAGTTTATCCTCACAATACAATAACACTCTCTCAAGAATAAGATGAAAAGAAAAAAATTGGGAACTTAGAGAGAGCAACAATGGAACTTTTGAGTTTTGGAGGATTATGAAATGTAAAATTTGTTGGTTTAAAATTAGGAGAGGAAGATGGTTTATATAGAGATGGAAAAATTTTTAGAAACACAATTAATTTGGACCATTGGATTTTGGAAAAGAAAAATCAATGGTGGAGATTTTAAACTAAACGAGTCATTAGATACAAATAAAATATAATATTAAATTCATTTTCTTTTGAAATTCATTTTCTAAACCACAATGTTTTATGATGAAAACAACTTATGCTAGTAACAAAATCATATATTAGTTACTAGCATAAGTCTCCCTTTTGAGACTAACCCTTAAGTAAGCTTTGTGTTTAGCCTTCCCCTTGAAGACTTTCACAACAACGCACCTTGTTGTAGGTTTAGACACTTAGGAATTTCTTTGAGATTTGGCTCATGCAAAGCTTCCAACTGCTCTTCACAAACACAACACCACTTATGTAACCAACACTTTTCTCTCTAAGTGTTCTTACAACTGCATATGGTCATCCTCAAGGCTGCTTATGTGTCTAAGACTCCACTGCAAGCTCTCCTCGGCCTACACAGCAGGTCCAATGCACGGAAAAACTCAGCCCTTGGTCTGTCCAAGCGTTTCCTTCGAGCTGTCAGCCTACTCAACTCAAGCAGCTGTTTACTTGTTCATAAAATTCGAAATTCATCTTACGAAATTAATATCTCGAATTACAGAGCTCATCACAAAAAATTTGTTATGAATTATTTCAGGAATCTTACCTCAAAATTTCAGCTTTAGACTCCTCGAGGTCTGTCCTAGAGACTCAATTCTTTAACGATGGCTCGGATTCACTCGAGAATAGAACCTCTGTTTCTTTTCTCCTTCTCTAGCCTCAATCCGATGAGGACTTCTTCCGACAGCGTCATCTCTGAAATTAGACTCTCAGAGCTTTCCAACGACACCAAGAACTCTAAATTTTCACGGAGGAATTGATCACACTAATCGTTTGAAGTTCGACCTTCTCTTTTTATACTGCTTTCCACCGCATCTCATTAAATGCCAACCCAACACCTTCAATTTTCATAGAGTCAAATCCGGTGCTAAGGACATCTGGTATTTTTAATTGGTGATTAATGCCGATCAAACCAGTCCAATCGTTTAGCTTACCACCCCTCATTTAGCTCATCGTTTAGTGACTTCACGCTAATGCTTGTCACCCGATGATCTCGCCCATCGCATAGCACACTGATGCCCATCGTGTAGCGCTAACGCCTATCGTCTAGCACAGCACGACTATTGTCTAGCACCTACGCCCATCGTGTAGCGCCATTGCCCAGCGTCATTGTCTAGCGCTGATGTCAATCATATTCCAACCGCCCATCGCTTAACGCTATTGTCTAATGTCTATAGCGCTTATCGTTTAGTGCGACCCTTCACATCGTCTAGCACCGCACATTGCCGCAAGATCACCTACCGCATCGCTGAGCTCCGCACATTTTCTACACGATCGCCTACCACATCGCTTAGCTTCACGCATTTGCTACACGATCGTCTAGCACCCGCCTAGATGATCGTCTACCTCATCGTGTAGCACTGCTCATTTGCTACACGATTGTCCAGTGTGCGCAACTCCAACGTCTAGCGCCCATGCCCACTCACACTTGAGGCTATCGCATGCTTTGCTAACCTCTCAAGACATTGGCTGCTGCATGCTTTCCCACGCATAGCTTTTCTCTTGGCCACACTTTGGCTTTCTTCAATGCCCAAATAACCTTTAAAATGAGCAAGGCCAACGCATGGCACAACACTTGGGTTACACTTAGCCAATTTTTCAAGCTTTACCCAAGAGTCAAGCTTTCAAATACAACATTTTCTTCTAACTTTTCACCTTTTTCTCTACAATTACACATCAATTTCCACATCAACCTACTCACCACATTGGGCTCAATAGGGAACATACTTAAGTAGAGAAATTAGGGCTCAGGGTTCACACTTCACCCACTTACTATGAACTACTTCCCCTATTCACCTTGTTATTGACTCATAGAAACACTTTGCAAATGAAGGTCACTTCTAGAGTGACACTAAGCGTCATATGAATCTCACGGTGTAAACTATGTGGAGACAAGGAAGTTGAAATCTATTTTTCATATATTTGATTTATTTTTGAACGACTTTCCCTTATTCACCGAAATCTAGGTTTATGCAAATACTTTCCGAATGGAGGTCACTCCCAGGGTGACAAGAAGTACCGCTTAAATCTCGATTGTGAACTTTTAGGGACGTGAGGGCTAAATATAATGTATTGTATATGTTATTAATCTCCCACTGAAGTGATCTAATAACTTTATCATATAAGTTATTAAACTCCCACTGATGTATTCTACTATTAAATTGGGTAAATTTAAACTTAGGTTTATTTCGGCTAATTAAACAACCCTAAGTCTATGTGGTTTATCCAAATATAACACTTATAAGTGGATTTTAAACCTACGATGTTTAGGTGATAAACCAGTTTATTACCTCACACCGCTCACGTATGCTTATAAAATCGGTTAACAATGCTCAATTATTCGGCCATAATCCCCAGATAGGAGGCGTTTCGTAAACCGTCAACTTAAGTATCTCCAGCCTTAGACAGGGTTATATACCGGTTGAGTTTGTAACCACATTTCACAAGATGTCTATAGGAATGTATCAGCAATAGCAAAAGCAACAAGGATCATTTAAGCACTCTAATTCATTAATTTTTGCAAAATATAAAGCATGCTCTTGCAGAAAACAAGTGAGTTTCATGACATACCTCTTGTAGAACTTCTTCAAAGCTTGTTCTCCAGCTGCAATCTTCTCCAAATCATGTTGTAGACCACTGATGGGAGGAAAACATGTAATGCATGTCTTATGCTATGCGTTGATCTCCATGCATCGATGATCATGCGTTGAACTAAAGAATATGCGTTAATCGTGTATGCGATGATCATTCGTTCCTATCACAAGTTTTCTTGCTCTCTCGCCAAGTATAACGAGATCGCAAGTTTCTCGGGGTGATCCGAGGTCGAACTCAGGGACTTGTAACTCGCTGTTTGTGAAGTAATGCGTTTGAGGCGATAAAAGTAAAAAGACAGAAGTTAAAAGAATTCTACACTACTCCTACTCCTAACTAAACAGATTGAGCAATGGAAGTATGACTATGAGAATTGGTAGAGACGCAGTACTTGTTAACGCGTAATAAGATGCATGGAAAAATAAATAGAATGGTAGAGGGGATAAATTCACTGCATCATTAAGCTTGGTAGCAAGGGTAATCCCAGCTCGCCACACTAATGCGTCGCACACCTCTCGGTGGTCAGCCACATGTTTATATCTCTATAACGCATGGTTGCGTTGAGCATAAGAATATTCCTATCTTTAGGAACACTACTTACTTTTCTTAGTGAGTTCCATTACTTACCCTCTCGGGCAGTTAGTCACGGCTAATCAGCTCATAGCCACGCATTGCGACAACTCATAGAAAAGCGTTGCTACTGCTTCACACTAAGCAAATAGGATTAACTCACTATACTTACACAACGCACACCTCTTGGTGGTTTGCTACATGCTTCATATCTCTATGTTGCATGATTGAGTATGTGATAACGCTTGTAATCTTTACTTAGTTTGTTGCGATGAAAGTAAGGGATGATAAAGAAGAAGATAATGAAGATGGTGTCGAAGGAAATAAAGAGATGCATTGATCACAAAATGTATTAATGTCTTAAGCCAAAATGTAAGACAATACAGAGATAAGAAGAGAGGTGGAAGGCTAGATGTAGGCAATCTTTTGCTTCCATCAGATGTATGTCAAGGTTGTCGGTGGTGCTATGGATTTGTGGTAGAGTAGCCTCTCTCGAGCTCTATCTCCGACAAAGCTCCGGTCATCACTGAGAATGGGTTGAAGGAATGATGAACTCTCAAAGAATGTCTTGCTCACGCTCTCATCTATGATCACAAGGATCTGCCTTAAGGCAGAAGCTCGGATCCTTGAATTTGGGCTCTAAGGCTCTATTTATAGAGCTCAAACGCCGACAGCATTAGTAGTCTTGCTCTGAATCACTACCACTTTCGGCGTGGTTGATGAAATGTCAACATCATCTTTTTTATACTCCCAAGGTATGCATTCATGCTTGTTTTTTTTTCGAAGTACCATCGCATTCCACCAATCTTGCGATCACCCTTCTATCATGGTTATTACTCTGTAGCCGCAACATCCATGTGATGAATGCATGCGATCAACTTTGCAATGGTTTGGGATTCATCGCATGCGATCGATTCCTGCGATAGTTACAAAAATAGACATTTTGATGCAGAATAACGTATAATATTGGGTTAGCAGAGATTTTCAGTGCTAATTGATAACTTGTAGAAATACAAGTTATTTATGCTGTTTTATATAGATATTGTGGCTAAAAGAAAGAAAAGTTGCGTCGATAGTATAGAAATTGGCTAAGAAATGCGAAAAATTATAAAATGTCGACAATACCCCCACTAACACCCTTGCGATGGTAGAATAGAGTGTTTCAATTTCTGTTTTGCAGGAAATGAGTCACCGCATGCGCTAATGGCTCAAAGATAAAAGAAACAATGCATCTATGTTGCATTGCACCCATCATTCAGGAATGAAGAGATGATCAACGCAATGACGGCGCATGCGACAATCAATCAAGAGCTTAGCGATCAACGCAATTTCAACCAAATGCGGTAATAAAAAATAACACCGCATGTGGCCATCTATCGAAGATGTAAAGAGAAACGCATTTGCAGAGGATTCTGACAAATGTACAGCTTTCAATTTTGTATTTCTGACAGGTTGATTGCGTAACGGAAGGAATATTCACTCTACCATTTCAGAAACTACTATAACCTACAGTGGGGACCACAAATGCAAAGAGTCAAGCTTCGCCTATAAATAGCTTCAACAAATTCACTAAAAGATATACTTGAATACATAGAGACGTGTATATACTGATCTGAGAGAGAGACTGGTCTAAAGCGATTTCCAGAGTAGATCAGGGATATTTATGAGATAAGGCCGAGAGGTGAGTCTCCGAGCAAGGAATCCTTCCAATCTCTGTCGTTGAAGCTCTATACGAAGGTCATTTCTACCAGAAGAGCAAGCCTAAGAGGGAAGCTCTCCTCTTCATTCCTACCACACGCCGGTAAGCAAAACCTCTATTCGGAATCTGTGTCAAGACGTTGACACTTCTTCTATATTTGTTTCTAATCTTTATTTCATCACTTGTGTTCATCTTCTTAATCTTTCATTCACAACATGTATCAAACGTTTAATCTTAGTATTAAATGTTATGATCATTACTATTATCATCTCTCTGTCTATTTTCGTTCATCCATAATCCATTTTCTTTGATGATGTTTTCCTAATTCCCTGGGTAATTAGAAAGAATTAAGCAAGTAAATTAATTTGTGTTAAGGAAATAATTAAGTTTAGCTAAAGCATGCTCGATGGCATCTTCACCTGTGAGAGCAGAAGTGAAGATGTTATTCCGCCTATCGAGAGAAGGTTGGAAGAATGCATTAACTAAAGCGAGTAGTACTTCCAGAGATGGAAGCAACCTTACGTTCATCACATTCATCCATGTTTCACCATAGAGATATGGGAATGCGGCCGATCACTGAGAGGTGTATACCAAGGGAAAGCGGAACCTTAGTTGCATCTTTAACGTAATTGACAAACTTGCGATGATATTACTAATTACTCTTTCTATTTCTGATTCATCCGTAAAGACTTGCCATCACATACCACGATCCTTTGTATACCTTCACAGTCAGTCTCGACCTAAGTATTATGTATCATATATCATGTATCTTGTATCTTGTATCATATTAGTTTAGGATTTTATTTTATTTACGCAACTTTATTTTATCAACGCAATTTTATTTTCGTCACATTTTAGATTCCTGTATAAACCCAATTCTTTATTAATTGTAAAATCGGTCGTATGTATCACAAAAGTAACGCATTAATGAAAACAATCCCTGTGTTCGACCTCGGATTATTTTGAGAAACTTGCGTTGGAATTATACTTGGTTTTTAACGCAAGGAAACTTGTGACACGCATTACTCTATCGCATATTACAAGCATATCATTAACAACGCATATTTAGAAGTAGTGTGCATAAGCGATAACACAGCATAAACATTCCATTTTTTTAGCATTACAAGTTTATGGCAACATGAGCTTGTTGTTCATTCATTCATATTCATATTTGTTCACATGCTATAAGATAAGATATAAAACATCGTGTTAAGTTTATGGCCCGTTGTCGGGGATTGGTAACGGTTAGTGTTGAATACTTTTGTGGTATTTTGCAGGACAGATCTCTTTGTACTGGCTGTTTATCGCAAAGAGCAGTCTGATGGTTTATGAGTATTGGAATTGATCCATAAGTTCTAAACTGACCCAGAGATCAAGTGCATTTTTCGCACTGGGACACATTAGAAGCACCGGAATTTCAAGACCTACGGTTGAGGAGAATGAAAGGTTTGAGATAAGGTCGGTCGTGCTTCAAATGATCCAAAATGTGGGACAATTCGGATATAAGAAGAAGACCTGCATGCTCATTTGACCAGCTTCGTAGAAATGTGCAACGTATTCTCCATACCTGGTTTGACTCCCGAAGGAATTAGATTATATCTCTTTCCATACACACGACGGGATGAGGCAAGGAGCTGAACAATGTCCTTGATGACATTGCGCAGGCAAGCTTGACTACCTGCAGGGGATGCTATTGTTGTAACTCTGACAAAATTCTTTCAATTAGCATCCCTATATCTATGTTTAATCGCTTTCTTTACAACTTTCCTTTACAGTTTTCTACCTTGCGTTATTTACTGTTTACTAGAATAGCCTTTACTTCTTTATGAGTTTACTTTCAATTTAATTCATTTGCGTTATTTCCATGCTTTGTTCGAGTTCCTTACTTTTCTACATTAGTTGCATGGTTTTTAAATTTCTGTGAATGATTGAATGAAAAGAAAATGAATATCGGAAAGTTTTATCGACTTGCTTGTTGGATGAATTAAAAAGAAAAATAGAAATCGGTGTGCATTTCTATGATGGGTGCATCTTGCACTAACAAGATACACTTTGCATTCATCATACCCAAATGCATTGCGCTGAGGGGTGTATGGCGCTCATATGTGTTTTTTGCCCGTCCTTAGCAAAAATGCACTATGTTGAGGTAGTGTTGCACCAGTAGAAATTCCGTGCGCCTGTCCTCCAGAAATGCGTTGAGTTGAGGGGTGTGTTGCGTTGATACATGCGTTGTTACCTGTCCTCTGCAAATATGCATTTGCGGTAACAGATGCATTGCGTTAATCTTTAACTTTGCACCCATCCGAGTAAAATACAAAGGATAATTTCATTCATTATTTCTATGTACAGAAGCTATTACTTGATTCTTTGTACATGATACAAATTTTGTATTGCGTTATTTATAATTCTTTGTATATTTGGTTAATTTTTAATACAACTGAGTAACAATTCTTTCCGTATGCGTTAGCCTCTTATTTATCATCCTTTGTCAATTATTGCGATGTTCTTTATCTTTTCTTTCGTGTTATTCATTGTGCTGCCATGATGAGTCATATGTATACCCTTAGAAACATTTCCTACACTTTGTATTTTCTGACTAACACTTAGATAATTCGTAGCAATAGCACTACTTTACCTTTTATCCTTCAAAACTCTGCTCAAATCTTCTTTTCAAATTTTTGACTAAGTGTTTTGTCTATTATGTCCAAAACAATGCAATGACGACCTTGTGCATCTCTAAATTTGGGGGTGGGAAAGGTCTGAGCAGATGCGATCAAGTGGATGCGGTCATTAGAAAAATGCATTCATTACTATAAAAAAAATTCATACAAACTTCAACGTCAGCGCAAGGGAAATTCCAAAACAATCCCAACCTGATAAGAGTTAAGTCGTGAAAGGAACATGCTCATAGTTGGATGTTCGCATGACACCCGTGGGAGCAAGCCAAAACGAAGGTGGGTTTCCAAGAACGACGCAATATGAAAAAAAAATAACTGCGAGAAAAAAAATAAGAGTATAAGAGACAATTCCTCTGACCAGCAAAAGTAAAACTTAGCTAAAAATCAAGAGTTGAAGTTGAAATTGGCACACAACTATAGTTGGATGTTTGCATGACACCCGTGGGAACAAGTCAAAACGAAGGGTGTAACCATGATCAACAATCTCTAATAAATGTCGCAAATTAGACCACCGCATACAGACGCACCAAGTTTTTTTTTTTGCATGAAGAGGTAAACATTCTTTTCAAAACAAGAAAGGAATTTTTTAGTAAAGATTTGCTGTATAAAAGAATAAAGTAGGGCTTGTTTATGAATTATCAAGGATAGAAGGAAATTGCGTTGTAAGTAATGTTGCCTAGTGGAGCATTCAGAGCAACCAATCGACGCAAAAAAAGGATAAGAACTGAACATATTACCTTAGTTGAAGATATGTTTGAGGACAAGCATATATCTGAATTTGGGGGTGTGTGATAACTTGTAGAAATACAAGTTATTTATGCTGTTTTATTTAGATATTGCGGCTAAAAGAAAGAAAAGTTGCATCAATAGTATAGAAATTGGCTAAGAAATGCGAAAAAATTATAAAATGTCATCAATACCCCCACTTACACCATTGTGATGGTAGAATAGAGTGTTTCAATTTATGTTTTACAGGAAATCGGTCACCGCATGCGTTAATAGCTCAAAGATAAAAGAAACAACGCATCTACGTTGCATTGCGTCCATCATTCAAGAATGAAGAGATAATCAACGCAATGACGGCGCATGCAACAATCGATCAAGAGCTTAACGATCAACATAATTTCAACTGCATGCGGTAATAAAAAATAACATCGCATGCGGCGATCGATCGAAGATGTAAAGAGCAACGCATTTGCGGAGGATTCTGACAAATGTATAGCTTTCAGTTGTGCATTTCTTACGGGTTGATTGCATAACAGAAGGAATATTCACTCTGCCATTTCAAGAACTACCATAACCATACAGTGGGGACCACAAATGCAAAGAGCTAAGCCTCGCCTATAAATAGCTTCAGAAAATTCACTAAAAGATATACTTGAATACATAGAGACGTTTATATACTGATTTGAGAGAAAGACTGGTCTGAAGTGATTTCCAGAGTAAATCTGGGGTAATTACGAGACAAGGCCGAGAGGTGAGTCTCCGGGCAAGGAATCCTTCCAATCCCCACCGTTGAAGCTCTATACGAAGGTCATTTCTACCAAAAGAGCAAGCTTGAGAGGGAAGCCCTCCTCTCCATTCCTACCACACGCCGGCAAGCAAAACCTCCGTTTGGAATCTATGTCAAGACATTGACACTCCTTCTGTATTTGTTTCTAATCTCTATTTCATCACTTGTATTCATCTTCTTAATATTTCATTCACACCATGTATCAAATGCTTAATCTTAGTATTAAATGTTATGATCATTACCATTATCATCTCTCTGTCTATTTCCATTCATCCATAATCCATTTTCTTCATGATGTTTTCCTAATTCCCTGGGCAATTAGCAAGAATTAAGCAAGTAAATTAATTTTAGCTAAAGCATGCTCGATGGCATCTCACCTATGAGAGCAGAAGTGAAGATGTTATTCCGCCTATCGAGAGAAGGTTGGAAGAATGCGTTAACTAAAATGAGTAGTACTTTCAGAGATGGAAGCAACCTTGCATTCATCACATTCATCCCTATTCCACCATAGAGATATGGGAACGCGGCCGATCACCGAGAGGTGTACACCAAGGGAAAGCAGAACCTTAGTTGCATCTTTAACGCAATTGACAAACTTGCGATGATATTACTAATTACTCTTTCTATTTCTGATGCATCCATAAAGACTTGTGATCGCATACCACGATCCTTTGTATAACTTCACAGTCAGTCTCGACCTCAGTATCATGTATCATGTATCTTGTATCTTGTATCATATTGGTTTAGGATTTTATTTTATTTACACAACTTTATTTTATCAACGCAATTTTATTTTCGTCGCATTTTAGATTCCTGTATAAACCCAATTCTTTATTAATTGTAAAAACCGGCCACATGTATCACAAAAGTAATGCATTAACGAAAATAATCCCTGTGTTCAACCTCGAATTATTCTGAGAAACTTGCGTTGGAATTATACTTGGTTTTAGCGCAAGGAAACTTGTGACACGCATTACTCTATCACATACTACAAGCATATCATTAACAATGCATATTTAGAAGTAGTGTGCATAAGCGATAACACAACATAACATTCCATTTTTTTAGCGTTACAAGTTTATGGCAACATGAGCTTGTTGTTCATTCATTCATATTCATATTTGTTCACATGCTGTAAGATAAGATATAAAACATCATGTCACTGATCGACGCAAGTTCACTTTTCACATGAATTCTTATTATTATCAACGCATATTCTACTTGTTAGCCCTCATAATTTTAAATAAAAGGCTACAATAGCTTGTATTTCTATAAGCTATAACACCCTGAAACTTAGAATCATGCTAGTCCTCAAGCATGTCTTATACTTAAGAAATTCAAAATTTTATCCTCCGGCTTTACCTTTGCGATGACCAACTTTTCAAAATATAATTCACTCATACCTCTTACCTTGGCAGCAATGCTCTCCTCAACTTTGGCTACTTATTCAAAGAGATATTTTCTAAGTTTAAATCTGGCAAGCCTCTGCTCAAAATCTTTTTACTCATTTCAAGCAACTTTGCTTTTAGCTTTTTACAATGTGTTCGTTTAATAAGATTCAAAGCTCTGCGATATATTATTGAATTGGGGCATTGAACCTGGTTACACTCTTCATTTTGGCTTGCCTCCATGGGTGTCATACGAGCATCCAATTTCAGTTGCGTGCCATATTCAACTCAACTCTTGTCTTAATTTGGGCTTGCGCTAGACAGAGGAGTTGTTCTTATGCATTGATCTTGGCCACTTACTTTTGTTTTGGCTTACTTGCATGGGTGTCATGCGAAGTATCCAACTACGGGTAAGTGCCTTTCACAACTTTAACTCTTATCAGCTTAGGTCTCCCCTTTACACTGACAGTGGAGTTTTATTATGATTTTATTTGTATTTTAACATCGTAATGTGATGGATGCATTTGCCTGGACCACTTCCACCCCCAAACTTAGAAAGTTGCAGTGCTCTTTCTGAAAAGCTAAAAACAAACTCGTTTAGGAATGTGGTAAAAGATGTTTGAGCAGAGGTTTGCGCATGATAAAACTTAGACTGTCAAACCTTGAAGAAACTATTAAAGTAAGGTGAGCCTTGCGACGTTTAGTTAGTGGATGGAGTGAATGATAAGTATTGCCATGGGTGCTAATCTTTCAATGCAAAGGTAGGAAAGCATACAAAAGAGAATTTCAGAAGGATAATGCATAAAAGATAACAAGAAAAGAACCTACGAGTAGAATAACAATTGCAGCCATACTTTAGAATTCATGCGGTCATAGCCATGCGTTGAATGATGGAGAGGATTCTTCTGTTGAAACTACGCACCGAGGAGAATTATTATCACATCCACAAGGAGCGAACGCACACCACATCCAAGAAAGCAACCGCAAATCCAAAATGACAATAATAAAATAAACTAAAGTTAACTAGGAAAACAAAGTAAAGATAGAGTAGAAGACGTCCCTTGAGAAATTGGAGTGAAGCCACTGCAAGGAGTCCTCCATGAAGGAGCTTGATCTCAACTACTTAGGTCAAGAGATTCGTCCTGACCATTGGAGCTTCCAGCATTAGACGGCCGCATGTTGGTTGACACGGGCCTAAGACTGCTTTCAGCTAGTGCGACAGATAGCTTTTCTATCTCGGGGTCAATATTGACTTTCGGCACATCGCCTTCATTCGAATATTGTTTGCAACTTAGTCGCACAAGCTAAAATACGCCCAAGACTAAAACGGTGCCTGCAAAAACACAAAACTTAACAAACTATTAAATGCCAAGTCCCCGGCAACGACGCCAAAAACTTAATGGGAGTAAAATATGTAATGCATGTCTTATGCTATGCGTTGATCTCCATGCGTCAATGATCATGCATTGAACTGAAGAATATGTGTTAATCGTGTATGCGATGATCATTCATTCCTATCACAAGTATTCTTGCTCTCTTGCCAAGTATAACGAGATCGCAAGTTTCTCGGTGATCCGAGGTCGAACTCAGGGACTCGTAATTCACTGTTTGTGATGTAATGCATTTGAGGCGATAAAAGTAAAAAGACGGAAGTTAAAGGAATTTTGCGCTACTCCTACTCCTAACTAAATAGATTGAGCAATGGAAGTATGACTATGATAATTGGTAGAGACGCGACAACTATTAACGCGTAATAAGATGCATGGAAAAATAAATAGAATGGTGGAGGGGATAAATTCACCTAATCATTAAGCTTGGTCGCAAGGGTAATCCCAGCTCGCCACACTAACGCGCCGCATAGCTCTCGGTGGTTAGCCACATGCTTACATCTCTATAACGCATGGTTGCGTTGAGCATAAGAATATTCCTATCTCTAGGAACACTACTTACTTTGCTTAGTGAGTTCCACTACTTACCCTCTCGGGCAGTTAGTCGTGGCTAATCAGCTCATAGACACGCATTGCAATAGCTCATAGACAAGCATTGCTACAGCCTCACACTAAGAAAAGAGGATTAACTCACTATACTTACGCAACGCACACCTCTCTGTGGTTTGCTACATGCTTCATATCTCTATGTCTCATGATTGAGTATGCGATAACGCTTGTAATCTTTACTTAGTTTGTTGCGATGAAAGTAAGAGATCATAAAGAAAAAGATAATGAAGATGGTGTCGAAGGAAATAAAGAGATGCATTGATCACAAAATGTATTAATGTCTTAAGCCCAAATGTAATACAATACAGAGATAAGAAGAGAGGTGGAGGGCTAGATGCAGGCAATCTCTTGCTTCCATCAGATGTATGTCAAGGCCGTCAGAGGTGCCATGGATGGGCGATGGAGTAGTCTTTCTCGAGCTCTATCTCTGGCAAAGCGCCGGTCGTTACTCATAATGGGTTGAAGGAATGAAGAACTCTCAAAGAATGTCTTGCTCACACTCTCATCTGTGATCACAAGGATCTGCCTTAAGGCATAAGCTAAGATCCTTGAATTTTGGCTCTAAGGCTCTATTTGTAGAGCTTAAACTCTGACAACATTGGTGGTCTCGCTCTGAATCACTACCACTTTCGGTGCGGTAGGTGAAATGTCAACATCATCTTTTTGATACTCCTATGGTATGCGTTCATGCTTGCTTTTTTTCGAAGTACCATCGCATTCCACCAACCTTGTGATCACCCTTCTATCATGGTTATTACTCTATAGCCGCAACATCCATGCGATGAATGCATGCGATCAACTTTGCGATGGTTTGGGATTCATCGCATGCGATCGATTCCTGTGATAGCTACAAAAATAGACATTTTGACGCAGAATAATGCATAATATTGGGTTAGTAGAGATTTTCAGTGTTGATCAACGCAAGCTCACTTTTCACATGAATTGTTAGTATTATCAACGCATATTCTACTTGTTAGCCCTCATAATTCAAAATAAAAGGCTACAATAGCTTGTATCTCTACCAGCTATCAAACACCTCAAGATCTTCCCCACTATTCTCTTGGTGCTCTTGATTGAGTTGTGGGACTTAAAAAAAGCTTGAATCAAGGATGAAGGAGAATTTCTCACAGCAGCAATCTGGTTGAAGAACTCTTTCTTCAGTACGAATTTTCTCTAAAAATTCTTTCTTGGTTGCATGCCCGAAATTCACTCCAAACTCTTCAATATATTGCAAATCATCATGTAAGGAAGAAAGTTGCATGACTTACAACTCATGCTTGGAGTAAGACAAGGCAATAAAGGGCTTTTGTGTGAGCAAGCAAAAGATGGTTAATGGAAAATATGATTTTTCCATTTTGTGTTTTGATTTTCAATTTTCCAACTTTATCACATAATCAAAACTTGATTTTTCCAAAATCCACTTTGATTTTAAAAAATGAAAAATTAAATTAATTTCATAAATTAATTTTTAATAAAACTTAATTAATTTAATATCAAATATTAAATTAATTTTTACACACATCCATCTTTATATATTTAAATTATATTGAAATATAAATTCTCCAATTCCATTTAATTCTCAAATTAAACACATAATCAAATCTCATATAATTACTAATTCCCTTCATTCTAATTTGAACGTTTCAATTTAACTTATTATGTTATTCTAGAGGTAGTCTGTTACGAGCTAGTAAGAGGATCTCGCGGACCTACAGATCATGGGCTCCAATGATCCGAGATTAATTGACTAAACTCATTAGAACAGATTAATCCCCATTCGTTAACTAATGGGTCACTCTATTAAAGCCCATACTTGCACTCCCCTCACTGTAGATATGTTATGTCCACATGATTTAACCATAATCAGCAAGTCGACCCTTCATAGGTTGTTCGTAATAACGGCTGGGTCAAATATCTGTTTTACCCCCGAGATTATGTCTTATTCCTCAACTTCCTACTGACTCTATAATGAACAATTGGTTTGTGATCCAATCACTAAACCAAACTCTCTCAGCCCAGTGAGAGGGTGTGGTCCCTTGTTCATGACCTGGATTATGTACTTGAGAGAATAACCTTTCTCCTATCCCTAAATCAGGTAGGCGTGAACTTCGTCTTGCACCTATGTCCCCAGCTATCTATTAGGTCTTACCCCTAAAATGGGAGTCTTATTAAGCCGACGTTGTTGAGCTAACCCTCACCTATGCAAATCTAAGGATAATCTCCAATAGACAGGATTAAGATCGAGTTACCTAGGCCATCTAGGTGAAATAGTCAATCTTACATAGTAAACAACATTATAAAGTAAGAGTGACTTATTTCTTGGTCTGATCTTATGCAAACTCATTGCATGGTACGCCCCCACTCCTCATGTCATAACATGTACAAATTAGGATCACATTGTATGTAGCACTTTACAACTCTTTGTAACAACAACAGAGTAGGCCGTATCCAATGGTGTTACCAGAATAAGGAACTCAACCTTATTCATGTACCATAGATCATTTTGACTATTAACTTGAACCTGATCCACTCTTATGTCTCCACATAATGTTCAAGTACTCATGCAATAGTCATGGATCTTAGTTTATTGGATTTAGACTTTCATACAATTTATGAAATCAAAAACAAGTATATTGATTATATAAAATGTTCATCATTTTACAAACTGCATGTTTTAGGACATAAAACCCAACAATGTCAACCTATTTTAACTTATTAAAATAGGTGATTAACTTACTTGAGCATGCAGCTTACCTTCGTTATGGATTTTAATGTCAAACTCAATTTTATAACAACTAATAAAAATTAGACATGCTCTTATATCCACAAAATGCATCAAAGGGATTCAAATTTAATATAACCGTTATATTAAATAAGTGAAACCCTAAACATGCATTCTATACATTATAACAATTTATAACATATATATAATGCATGTAACATGCTTCCTACGGTCGGATTTTAAATCTAAATGGCATACGATATGCTCAAGCATGTTTAAATTTAAATACAACATACATCACATGAATACTATTTAAATAATACTGATATGGTTCAACTTTGACATCATATTCAAGCAAAACAACTAAATTATTACAAATTGAGAAAGAAAACAGCTTCAATTTGGTGTTGAACCACCCGGACCAACCCGAACCGGAGCTCTAACACATCAAAATGGGTTGAACCGATCCAAAGGTGGTCAAACCAAAATGGGTTGAACCAATCCAAAGGTGGTCAAATTAGACGGAATAAATCTGAACCAGACAAGAAGAGCCCAAACCTGTGGACGATCTGGGTTAGGTTGCAACGCTACATTCTTCTGAAGAACAGTGTCGCAACGCTCTCCCTGAAGCGTCACGACGATGCAAGGTAGAAGATTCAGCTCTAGGAATCTACTGTTGTCCATGCTCGATCTTCTCTTTAATTATAACCTAATTTTCCCTCTAATGACTCTAATCAAATTACAGGCACTATAGCACACATTTAAGCTCATCAAACAAGTGCTAATTACAATTTTAACTTGGACATCGAAGAGAAATCTAATGTCAAAGCTGAAAAACCATCCATTTCATTAAAAAACATGCAACTTTAGAAATTCACCCGCCAAAACTCAAATTAACACTAATTGAGTGCTTAAATCACGCTTCGATACCAATTGATGGAATATATCACCCTGCAATGGAAACAAACAGAATCAATAAGCACTCTAATTACATTTAGTTTGAGTTCTAAGACATGCTATTTCAAAAAATTAACACAATAAGGATTCAAGTTTCATACCTTTGATGAATTCTCCCGATTCCAAGCTGATCTTCACTATAATTCATCTCCAAATCAACCGTGAATCATCAAGAGATCTTCTCTACTATTCTCAGCCTTGAAATTTAGTGGTCGAACTCGAATTTGAGTGAAGTTGTGAAGTTGTTTTTCTGGGTTTGAGAGGAAGAAGAATATAAGTTCAAAAACTCTTTCTTCAACTCAAAGCACTATTTCTTTCACTTCAATTCTGAGTGTTTTATCACTCTTCAGCATGCAAGCACTTCATCAACCATGAATGCCAGCAGCTTGATCAGATTCAAGTAGAAATTGATGTGTGATCTTGCATGGAGAACACCTCATGCATGGAGGTGAAAGTGGGAAAAACCCACTTTCTCCAATTTTTGCAAAATTTCTAAAATTTCCAATTTCTTTTAATTAATTCTCAATTAATAAAACTTGATTTAATAAATCCATAATTTAATTAAATAAAAATCTAATTTCTCAAATTGATTTAAAATTGTAATTAATGTGAATTTATATTTAATTAATTAATTTAATATCAAATATTAAATTAATCACATACCAAATTTTAAACATGAATCCTATTCATGTAATTAATATTTAAATAAATATTTAAATATTACAAACTCTCCAATTTCGTTTAATTTCAATAAACTAAACATTAATTATATCATATATAATTATACAAACCCTAATTCGAATTTGAACCTATTCAAATTCAAACCTAGAATTTGAATATTTTCAAATTGAGATTTAATTTGAACAATTCAAATTGATATCATTCCAAATTCACTTAATTTATTAATTCAAGGTGTTCATGTTTTACAAGCTAGTAGAGGGATCTTATGGACCTACAAATCATGAGCTCCAACGATTAAGATTAATTGGCTAAAACTCTTTAGAATGAATTAATCAATATTCGTTAACTATCGAGTCACACCACTATAGCTGATAGTTGCACTCTCGTCACTGTAGATATATTTGTGTCCACATGTTATAGCCATAACCAGTAGTCGACCCTTCACAAGTTGTTCGTAATAACGACTTGCTCAATATGTTGTTTTACGCTCGATATTATGTCTTGTTCCTTAAGTTCCAAAAAATCCTCTAATGGACAATTGGTTTATGATCTAATCACCAAATTGAATCCCTCTCGGACCAGTGAGAGGGTGGGGCCTTTTATTCAAGACCTGGATACAATACTTAAGAGAACAACCTTTCTCCTATTCCTAAATTAAGTAGGCGTGAATTCCATCTTGTATCCTATCATCCCAGCTGTCTGCCCAGTCTTACCCCTACATGGAAGTCGGCATTGTTGAGCCAAGCCTCAACTGTGCAAATCTAAGGATAATCTCAAATAAACAAGAGTTCATAGTTATCTTAGGATTAAAATCAAGTTACCTAGGTGATCAGTAAGAAATAGTCAGTCTTATAGCATGGGTTATAAAGTGATCTTCATCAGAATCTAAGTGAAATAGTCAGTCTTATACAGTAAACAACGTTATAAAGTAAGAGTGAATTATTTCTTGGTTCGATCTTATGCAAAAAAATTGTATAGGTGATGCGTTATTTTTATGAATGAAAATATGGATGATATGCGTTGGTGGATTGCGTTGTGCACTCAAGTTTTCCCAGCAGAATTCAAGTGTAAATTCCTCTAAGTTTCTTGGTAAGTCCAGGGTCAAACACAGGGACTTATGAAAATAGTTGCATTGATAATGTTTATGAAAACTTTGTGGTAACCAAGTAAATAAATAAAATGTGGGTGTGTTGTTACGTTGATGAAAAAGAAGTAAATAAAGGCAGCGGATTTGAGAAAGATAGTTGCATTGATAGATGCAATGAGTATGCAATGAACGGGTTGAGAAGATCTTTAGCTAGCATTACTCAGGAATGCGTCAAACTTTGCGATCATGTTACAACCATGCACAACAAGTCATTTCCCAATGTAAATGAGATGCTCCTAAGTCTAGGACGCATGTGTTGAATGCAAAATGTCCATAGAGCTTATCCCTATGTCTCTACTCTTGTCCTATGCGTTGATGCAAAATTCATGAAAGCAAGGTGACTGCATACAATCATATCTTATTGCTAAGATGCATGCGATGTGTTAATAACAAATAGTGCTCATTCCTAACCGCCTATCTCTCGTTTATGCGTTCTAATCTAGTTCTTCCAAACCTAGATTCTGACCTGACCTTCCCAAGTCTAGATCCTGTCCTTAGACTACCCTCCCGAGTATCTCTAATAGACGAATGAAGCATACATAAATAAGATAATCGCAAAGAATGAAGATTTTCTAGTTGTGCTAGCTAAATGCTTCTCAACCCAGTCAACTAATTTAGCTACTCATGCGTGAATTACAGAGAGTGAACAGATATAGAGAAAGACATTCCATTCTTATAACTTAGTTGAGTACAAAATGATAATGGAAAATAAAGATAGAGAGCCTGGTAGCAATTCTTTACTGACCGAGGCTTTTTACACTGAATCTCTATTTTGATCTACAAATATTCCCGCTTCTGCAGACGTCGGCCCTCCCTCTGTCTTGGAGCTTTCGGTGCTTTTCAAGCTTGCCGGAATGATCTATCGGCACACCTTCTTCCTCGCGTCCGCCTTAAAATGAAAAAAGACTATGGACAGAGACGTGAACTTGTAAAGTGATGAAGTAATCGACTGCTTAATCCCTTCTCTGAAGAATGCACTTGGTATTTATAGAGTTTCCATGGTGAATGGCGGCTTCTCTCTCCCGGTTGTACAGATGGGAAAACTTTAATTCCTGACTGATGTACCGGATAATTGTCACAGATAAAGCTGAATGTACTTCATGACCGCTATCGGCTGTCAACTTAATTTGGATCCACTGCCGTCAGCTTTCTTTCCCATCGCTCTTAATTGTCCTTTCACCCGGATGCGCCCACCATGTTGCGCTGACCAAGTTGCGGTGATTCTTCTTGGGCGAATGTTTGTGAGAACGATCAACGCAAAGTCTTGCGGTGAAGTTGCGCTCGATCAATGTATTCCTATGATCGCAATCTCTGCATTGCGTTAACGCATATTCTGCACAAAAATGTAAGGATCAACTGCTCTAATGTGTTGGACGCATGTGACTGCAATATTATAGAATTTATGCTCAATGAAGGCAATTTAACATATTTCATCAACACAATCCAACATTGTTTAAGAACTTAGTACTATGATAATGTGCATTTCTGCCCGTTATCACACCCCCAAATTTAAACAATGCTTGTCCTCAAAGTTTTCTTCCCTCGATTTCTCAAGGATACTTCATTCAAATCCTATAAACCAGAATTTTCTTAAGTCTTATTCACGTCTCTTCATAAAATATTTCTAAGACTTAGGAATTCCAAGCTTAAAGTTCATAAGTACTTTACTAAATTTTGGAACATCGCATGATTTATTTCAAAAAGAAAATTTTCCTTCGGGGTGTCAAATGATTTATCCTTGCACAAAAAATTTTCTTTATTGCTATTTTTTTTCTGACCTTGCGCTGATTCGAGTGCCTTGCCTTCGTTTTGGTTTGCCCCCACGTGTGTCATGGGGACATCCAACTACGAGCAATGCACTCTTTCTCAGACTAACTCATACTGATTTGGCAGTGGAGTTGCGGTCATTGTTTTATGCATTGATCCTGGTGACTTACTTTCGTTTTGGCTTGCCCCTAAGTGTGTCATGTGGACATCCAACTACGGGTAAGTGCCTTTCACAACTTAACTCTTATCAACAAGGGTTTCCCATTGCATTGACAGTGGAGTTATTATTCTCAAAATTTTTTTTTTTTTTTTGAGAAGATAGCAAGGTCAAAAATAAATACCTCACCCCCAAATTTAAAATGCGGCAATGTCCTCATTGTCAAAAGAAATTAAAATAGGTCATACGATGGTCATAGAATGCTTGTGAAGAGAGTTTGAAAGAAAGTTAACAAACCCCTAACTTCTAGAAATGTTTCATGAGGTGACTATTTTAAGACTAAGTTGACTCTAGTGTATACGAAAGAAATAGAAGTAGATTTATCATCATTGAAATCATATTTGGATAAGAATCTGAATGCAGTAACTCACTAAATTTATCTATGTCAAATGATTGCGGTGATTAAAGAGGATGCAGTGATAAAACTTTGAAAACTAAAATACAATGTGATAGCGCAAAATTGGAAATAGAGTTAAGGAAGAGTACACCGCCAAATTTTGCGCTGTCGCCCGCATTGTATTAACGCATCCATCTTTGCAGCGATCACTCTTCGTTGGGTTGCAGTGATGTAATAAGATAAGTGTTGCTTCACGTAACATTTCCGCAATCCAGCGCCTCGATTGTTGTAAGAAAAACAAAGAGAGGGTCAAATTATTTTAAACAAAAATAAAAATCGTTATCGATATTTTTTTTGTAAGAAATAAAGAAAGTGATAGTGAAATAAGGATAGATCAGAATTTGAAAAGATAGTAAAAATTTTGAGTAGTGGAGAAAAGAGTTGAAGAATTGAGGTTTCCCAAAAATTGCATCCCTGATAGATTGCAATCATTTGATAACGCAGGGATCACTTATTTTCAGTTGGTTTGTTCAAGTCCATGGTGGCTTCTCTATCTTTTCTTTGTCCTCTAGGATCTTTACCGCCTTAATCAGGAGTTTTTCCTCATGAATGCTCATTATAATTTCCCCCTTGCGCACATCAATTTGAGCATGGTCGATTGAATGGAATGGTCATCCCAATATGATGGGCACATCTTTGTCCACTTTATAATTCAAAATGAGAAAGTCTGCCGGCAGAATGAATTTATCGATTGATATTGTGGCATTTTTCAACTCTCCTTCAGGATGTATTCGAGATCTGTCCGCGAGCAGGAGAGTTTCCTTTGTGGGCATAAGTGTGCCGGCATTCAATTGTTTGAAGATTGATAGTGGCATTATGTTTATACTTGCCCCAAGATCGTATAGTGCCTAGCCACTAAAGGTCCCTTCGATAGAGCATGGGATTGTGAAGATTCCTGGGTAGCCCATTTTAGGTGATATCATAGCATTTTGCACTGCAGCCACTATTGCGATATTTTCTTCCTCATTTTGTTCCTCTTTCAATCTTTGCAGAGTTACTGGTGGTTGGACTTCTTTTGTCTCAAGATCTAGAGGCTTAAGGGTGGATGCAACTTCAAGGTCTATTTTCTCGGGCTTCTCCAAACTACAGGTCAGCGGGTCTTCGGTTATCACCGCATTCAAGTTGGTCGCAATGCGCTTCTCCCCTACTTCTGCAGTCGTGTTTTCACTTAGCAAGGAGACTGCTAAGCATTGTTCCTTCCCATTACCCCTAACATTGAGAGGGAGCTCAGTTGAGCTTGGAAACGCTCTTTACGGTCTATTTTTCAGCTCACTAGCAAACTGGACCATCTGTAATTCAAGATTGCAGATGGACGTGGCCTGACTTTGAAGCACCATCTCATTTTTTTATATAGATTACTTTAATAGGCTCTCCAAAGAAGAGGATTGCGGTGGTTGTTGTGAGCTACTTGATTGATTGCTCGGTTGACCATTGTTTCGTTGAAAGAATCATGGTGGCCCTTCTTTTTGCGCCATAGGTTGAAAATTTTGTTGTTGATTCTTCCAAGCAAATTGGGGTGGTTTCTCCACCCGGGGTTGTATGTATTGGAAAATGGATTATCTCTCATGAAGCATACCGACTGCGGGTTTGTTGGGCATTCCTCTATCGGGTGAGCATCACCGCAAAGGACACAACTTGCGTTCGTTTTCGTAATTCCGCTGACCTGCCCCTTATTCGCTCTCGTACTATTAATTCTAATGCCTTGTATTAAACTCATCATTGAAGTCAATTGATTTTGCAGGGATACGATGGCCCCGTTATTTGCGTCGTTTTCTTTGACTCTTAATATCTGATCGCTTTCCCTCCAATCCTCATGATTTTTGGAAATGTGATCAAGTATACTCTTAGCCTTCTCATATGTTTTGTCGAGCAGACCACCACCAACTGCCGCATTGGCAGTGGTCTGTGAAGAGGGATTCAATCCTTGGTAGAAAATCTCCATTTGTAGGCAGTCTGGTAAGCCATTGTGTGGATAGTCTCTTACCAACCGCTTGAACCTTGCCCAGGCATCACTGAGCGATTCGTCATCTTCTTGTTCAAAATTTGTTATTAATTTTCTTCTCCTAGCGTTCTCAGTTGGTGGAAAATACTTCTTCATAAACTTTTCCACCACCTGTTCCACGAATTTATCTCTCCCAGTTCAAAAGAGTATGCCTAATTCCTCGCTTGATCACACAAAGAAAAGGGAAACAGAGTTAGTTAAACTTCCTCGGTTGAGATATTTGGGAACACAAAAGTGTTGCAAATTTCTATGAAGCTCCGGAGGTGGGCGTGCGGGTCTTCGCCACGCCTTCTCCAAACTGACCCAGCAGCCTGGTCATCTGCAACATTACCAGCTTCATTTCAAACCTCGATCCATCTAACGCCGGCCTCATGATTCCTGGAGAGAAATCGTAGATGTTAGGTGACGCATAGTCTCGAATGGGTCTATTGCGGTCATTCGCCAGAAGGATGGGGTGGCCATTATATTATTCGCGTTAGCGACCCTTGCGTCTTGTTGCTCAACATTCTTGGTGTTTCTTCTTGTTGTTGGTGGTGGTTTCTTAATCTTCTTCTAAAATTCCTCTTAATCTCCGGGTCGTAATTCGCCAGAGATTGAAAGTCCTGCAAAGAAATAAAAAAAATTACCGTTAACAAACTATTTTGCCGAAATCCCCAGCAACGGCCAAAAACTTGATGCGTTAATTTTATTAAGTGAAAATATGGATGATATGAATTGGTGGATTGCATTGTGCACACAAGTTTCCCCAGCGGAATTCAAGTGTAAATTTCTTTGAGTTTTCTGGTAAGTTCAGGGTCGAACATAGGGACTTGTGAAAATAGTTGCGTTGATAATGTTTATGAAAACTTTGTGGTAACCAAGTAAATAAATAAAGTGTGGGTGTGTTGTTGCGTTGATGAAAAAGAAGTAAATAAAGGCGGCGGATTTGAGAAAGTTAGTTGCGTTGATAGATGCAATGAGTATGCAATGAACGGGTTGAGAAGATCTTTAGCTATCATTACTCGGGAATGCATTAAACTTTGCGATCATGTTACAACAATGCACACCAAGTCATTTCCCAATGTAAATGTGATGCTCCTAAGTCTAGGACACATGTGTTGAATGCAAAATGTCCAGAGCTTATCCCTAAGTCTCTACTCTTGTCCTATGCGTTGATGCAAAATGCATGAAAGCAAGGTGACCGCATACAATCATATCTTATTGCTAAGATGCATATGATGCGTTAATAACAAATAGTGCTCATTCCTAAGCGCCTATCTCTCGTTTATGCATTCTAATTTGGTTCTTCCAAACCTAGATTCTGACCTGACATTCCCAAGTCTAGACTCTCAAAATTCTCAATGGCTCAGAAACGCTTCAATGGCTCCCAAAACCGGACTAAACTCTCAAAATTCATTCGGAAGTATTTAGCTACATGAATGTTATATGAGGCTGCTTCTTTTCTCCTCTTTGAAAGTTGAACCCCAATGCATTATTTATAGGATGCACGCAGCGTCGCAATGCTGGGAAATAGTGTTGCAATGTTGCAGCCCGCATTGGAGAGCGTTGGGCAGGCGTCGCAACAATGTGTCTAACGCTTGCTTGCACCGCATATTGAAAAAATTTTCGTCAATCGTTGCAGCATTGCAACGCTTGGAAGGGGAGTTGCAATGCTGAGTGTTCTGTCTTACAACATTGAAGCGTTGAGCTGTGCTGCAACGCTGGCGATGACCGAACTCCAGAGCATCATGACGCTCTGGGTAGCATTGCAACGCTACCCTGCAATTGATGCTACTGCCTTTCAGTGTCTAATGTGCATTGGACTAAGGCTTGTGAAGAGCGTTGCAATGCTAGAACAGGGCACAGTTGTCCTTTGGCATCTAAGCTTGATTTGGCACATTAACTCCCAGTTTTTCCTCCATTTTTGCTTGATTCTTCATCCTTACAACATACTTGCTCCATTGGGTCAATTCTCCTACAAGATAAGGCAAATAAAGCACAAAGATTACTCAAACATAGGAAAGTTAAGGCCATAAACTTAGCTCTTTTTTAGAGCTAACAAACACCCCCAACTTAAGACTTGATCGTCTCGAGTAAGATTATAACACTCAGTCATGGAAACTGATAAGACAATCGTTCACTATATTCATCAAATCCTTTTTCTACTCTCAAATGTCTTAAGAGTCACATCATATATCAAAATCAAACAATCACTCAATTGATACTTGTTATAAAAAGTTATTTTTCAAACAAATCCATGTATGAATGAAACACTAAGACACGAAACTTTTTCGCAAATCGAAAAGTACCCGAAAAATCGTTATCCCACTCTCATTTCATCTTCCCTCTAATCTGGCTCAGTCATCAACTCGAGACATACTGTTATTGCATATCAAAGAGCAACACTATCTAGAGTGGCTAAAACTCGCACACACTAAACGTAGAAGGCATCGGTTTTACCTAGAGGGCTAGCTTACATAGTTAACCATTGGGAACCTATCACTCTTTTCTCATGGGCCCTAACCGAACATAGTGGAGGTAACTCTTTTCTCCTCTATCCATAAACACACGCACAATATTTTTTTGTAGGCATACCAGTTATGCCTCATTTTTATATGCATTTTTTCTATCCTTTTTTTTTCAGAAGAGAAAAGCAACTAGTATAATTCTCTATTTTTTTTTCACTCACACGCAGTGCTGCTATTTTCTCACTATCTATTTTTACTCTTAGGCACTAAAGTTGCTCCCAAGCCAATACGGGGCCTTTCGAGGTGACAACGAAAATCCGAGATGGATAATGCATTTCTAAGACTTTAAGGGATTTAAAATAGAAAAATTTTCAACCTAGGTTCATTTTACATGGTTCTAATGAAAAAAATATATAAAAAGCTCAAAATTGTGAAAATTACTCCTTTTTAAGAATAAGAAACCCATTGAGTGCATCATCAAATTGTCATTGAAAGGAAACGACAAACAAAGCAAACAAAAATATTCAAGTATTCATCATGACAAAAAATTTCAGATTTTAACTCAAATTATCAATTCACCCGAAGCATGCTTCGTCTTGAAAGTTTATGACATGATGAATGCTTGATGCAAGCTATTTCCCAGCGTTGCGACGCTGCATGAAACCTATAAATAATGCGTTGGGGTTCAGCCTTCAAATAGGAGAAAAGAAGCAACCTCATATCGCATTCCTGTAGCAAAATACTTCTGAATAGAGTGAATTTTGAGAGTTTAGTCTAGTTTTGGGAGCCATTGAAGCCAAATTGCCAAGTGATCATCACCATAGTCAGCCTCGACTTCCTTTTGATATTTTAATTCCAATATGCCTTTTAGAGGCTAGGTAATTTTCTTGGGATAGTTTGTATGTCTTAATTCTTAAAGTTTTCTAGTTTAATTTATTCAATTGTTGTGAACCCTTTGGGTGGACTTTATTTATTAATAATATAATTTCGATGATTTTTTCTGACAAATTAATTTATTGAATTTCTTGTATGCAAAACATTCTAGCCTATGCATAATTGATTAATTAAGTTTCACGTATTAGGATCGCATGTTTAGGGTCTAGACTGTTTCTGGCCAAATTCATGTATGCCCTAGTATAATCCTTCCCAAATGAATCATGTTATAAGATGTGGTTGTCCAACTTATAGTGTGTCTAGACTCGTAGCAAAGGCTTATACCCAAGTTGTCTATAGCCACCTTTTATGATCATGAGATATGGCAAATAGATGTCTAGACTGCCTTTTTGAATGGTAATCTTGAGGAGACCATTTACATGTCTCAACAATAGGGGTTCATTATTCCACATCAAGAGAAAAGGGTTTGCAATAGGTCCATTTATGGGCTGAAATAAACATCTAGATCTTGGAACAATCGATTTGATAGTGCGACCAAAATCATTTGGCTTTGATCAAAATGTTGATGAGCTTTGTGTTTATAAGAAAATCATTAATAGCTCAATAGCTTTCTTGGTGCTGTATGTGAATGATATCCTACTCATTGGGAATGATGTAGGTTTTCTGACTGACATTAAAACGTGGCTAGCCACCTAATTCCAAATGAAAGATTTAGGAGAGGCGCAGTTTGTTCTAGGGGTCCAAATCGTTTGTGATCGTAAGAACAAAAGGTTGGCCTTGTCTCAGGCATCGTACATTGACAAGATGTTGATCAGGTGTTCAATGCAAAATTCCAAGAGGGATTTATTACCCTTCAGGCATAGAATTATTTTGTCTAAGGAACAGTGTCCTAAGACACCTCAAGAGGTTAAGGAAATGAGATGGATTCCCTAAGCATCAACTGTTGGTACCCTTATGTATGCAATGTTATGTACTAGACCTGACATTTGCTATGCAGTAGGGATTGTTAGTTGATATCAGTCCAATCTAGGAATAGATCACTATAGTGGTCAAAACGATTCTCAAGCATCTTCGAAGAACGAGAGACTATATGCTCGTGTATGGAGATAAGGATTTGATTCTTATAGGATACACGGAATTTAAGTTTCAGACTGATAAAGATTCTTGAAAATCAACATTAGTGTGTGTTCACTCTGAATGGAGGGGCTGTAGTTTGGCGAAGCATAAAGCAAGGATGCATTGCGGACTCCACTATGGAAGCTGAATACGTAGCCACTTGTGAAGCTGCTAAAGAAGCCGTTTGGCTTAGGAAGTTCCTTACCGATTTTGAAGTTGTTCAAAATATGACTTTTCCAATCACACTCTATTTTGATAACAACGGGGCTATGGAAAATGCTAAAGAAGAGGCAAGCATATTGAACGGAAGTATCATTTGATTAGGGAGATTGTCCTTCTCGATGATGTGATAGTAAAAAAGATCGCGTCGGAGCACAACGTTGCTGGACAGTTTACAAAGGCTCTCATGGCTGAAGTGTTCGAGGGTCATCTAGAGAGTCTGAGTCTGTGGGACAGGCGATACCTTGTCTAGGGCAAGTGGGAGATGATACTGGGGTATAGAGTATGCCCTAGTTTATTGTATATTGTACTATTTTTTATGTATTGTACATTAGTCTCCCGAGGCATTAGGACAAGTGGGATATTGTTGAGATTGGTGTCATAATTCTCCCGATGGTCTCATAATTTGTAAATACTTTTAAACATATTATTATTATTAAAATAAATGTTATTTTATAAGTATTTACTCAAATCCAATAAACTAAGATCCATAGTTATTTCATGTAACTTAAGCATGTATGTGGAGACATACAAGTGGATCATGACTTAAGTAATAACCTAAATGGTCTGTAGCTGATGGATAAAGGAGGGATACTATATCCTGTTGACACTACAGATACGGCCCGCTTTGTAGATGTTACAAATGTTGTAAAGTGCTACAAATGGTCTGATCCTGACCATTCATGTGGAGACATGCGAGCGAGGGTATCCTATACAAAAAGTTTGTATAAGACCGAACCACAATATGATTAGTCTCTTTATATAATGCCATTGATAATTGAGACTTACATTTCATTAAAATGACCATAGGTGACATGACCTTAATCCTGAATGAGTTGAGAACTCCTGCTCATGAGGGCGGTCCTTTAATTTGTATGGGCGAGATGGCCAGAATGCCAAATCAACAAGCGTACCATTTTGGGGATTCATCTGATTAAGGAGTTGTGAACTCAACTACACAAGACAAAATTCACTCCTTCCTGGAAGAAGGGTTAAGTAGATAAATTGCTCCCTTAAGAGCTAATTCTGCACCTTGAACATAGTGGCCACACCCACTCTTTGGAAAGATGACTCAGTAATAGTAGGACTATGACTTATTGTTCATTAGAGGAATCAGTGGTACTTAGGAGTTAGATGTAACTACAGGGAAAAATTGTAAATTGGCCTAACTGTACTTACGAGCAATTTGTGAAGGGTCATCTCGCTATTGATTGGTCATATGCACATAGAAATATATCTGTAGTGTGAAGATTTTAGTTGTTGATCTTTAGTGAAGTGATCAATAGTCTCGTGATTAAATATTTTAATCATTCACGTACTTTTGAAGTTTCAAGCTACAGGTCCATGAGGTCCCCTTGGTAGCTTAATGGGTTCAAACTGAGAATTAGATGTTGGGTTAGTTTGAAGTGTTCAAATTAACAAGAGGAAGTTTAATTATATGTGATATAATTAAATTAATTCAATTATGTGTGATATAATTAATATGATATATTAGATACATTAGTTGGAGGAATTAATATAAATATGGTTTATATTAAATACCATAAAATAGAAAAAGAACTATGGTTTATATGTTTCATATGATGAAATATTAAAACTATAGGTTATAAATATAATATGATAAGTTGATTATTATATTTATTTATAACATATTAATTATATGATAATTAATTATTCTTTTTCTCTAATAACCGAATTGAGTGGGAGTTTATTGGAAGTTTTATGGTAACTGTGAGATAAAAAGGAAAACGGTTTTCCAAAATTAAATTGATTATTCATTCGGAAAAATCTCATAAAAAGGTATCAAGTAAAAAGGTTATACTAAGTGATAGCATTGAGAGCATACATGATCGAGCTACGAGTTTACTATATGATAGTTACTCACTTAATCGTTGCTACACGATCGAGTAACAAAGTCCATACGATAGGCTTCCATTTACTAAACGATCAAGTATTTCATCTATACAATAGACCGCCTTCATCTCCCACTTACTCGATCGTCTACCTCCTGTCTTCCTCAATCTAAGATCATACAGAGCCCACAGCTCTTGAATTCTCACTCCAAGAATACCAAGGTAACCATCGTGGTCGTGTTCTAATTCTGTACGAGAATCGAGTTGGACTCGATTGGATCGAGGTGCATTCAGATGTTCGTTGAGATTGGGTTATGTTCGTTGCGTTCGAGTGCTTCTTTAGACGCATTGGAAATTGATTGAGGGATACGTGAAGAAGAGTTCTTCAAAGGTTTACATACTCTATCCCTTGTATCTTCATATCTTGTGGCATGCTGTAATTTATAATTATGCATAATTTGTTCGTTTCTAGTTAGACTGTAATTGTTTGTGTGTTCTTTCTCATTGGGATTTGGAACGATCCACTTTCGCTGCACACAACATAATTTGTTCATTAATTTTGGTTTCAAACTCACCATGCTCATAAACTAAAAATAGAGTTTCATCACTAACCTTTGAAGTACCTCTTGAATAACGATTTCCAGCTGCAATCCTCTCTTCCTTTGGATGTGAACCACCACAAAGTCTTCCTTACTATTCTCTTGGTGTCGTAGATTGAGTTGTGGGACTCAAAATAAGCTTGAATTAAGGAAATAGAGGAGAAAGGTTTTCTGGTTTTCAACATAATAAAGTCTTTCTTCAAACAAATTTTTCAACAAAAATCTCTTCAATGCATCACCAATTTCCACTTCAAAACTAAAGTTTATATTGCATGACACAAGCAACAAACCTTCTGCACGAATTTCAGCTCAAGCTTAAAAATTTGAGCTGTAAAAATAGTGGAACCATGACTGAGCTACTAGTTGAAGAAGTGGGAAATTCCCACTTTTCCAATTTTCCTTATTTTCAATTTTTTATTTCAGTTTTGAAACTTTTCCAAAATTAAAATTAAAAATTAACTTTTCAATTTTAATTCTTTTATTAAAATTGAGTTTTTATTAATTTTACAAAAATTAATTTTTCTAATAAAATTAATAATTAATAATTAATTAAACAATTTAATTAATTATAATTAATTTAATATCAAATATAAAATTAATTAATCATCAATTACGCTATCATGAATCTCTATTCATGAATTTAATATTTAAATCATATTTAAATATTAACCAATTCTCCAATTTCATTTAATTCCAAAATTAAACGTGTAATTATATCACATAAAATAACTAATTCTCTTAATTCGTATTTGAACGACTCAAATCAACCTATCACGCTACTATAAGGCTAATTGTTTTTGAGCTAGTAGGGGGACCTAGTGGACCTATAGATCATGGGCTCCATTGATCCGAGATTAACTGGATGAACTTTTTACATCGGATAAATATCCATTTGTTAACCACTAGGTCACTCCACTAAAGCCGGTAGTTGCACTCCCCTAACTGTAGATATATTGTGTCCTCTCGATATAACCATGATTAGTAAGTTAACCTTTCACAAGTTATTCGTACTAACGGTGAGTCAAAATGCTGTTTTACCCACGAGATTACCTCTTGTTCCTTATGTCCCACTGATCCTCTAATGAACAATTGGTTTGTGATCCGATCATCAATCCAAGTCCTTATCGGGCCATTGAGATGGTGGGGCTCATTGTTCAAGACCTGGAGTCAGCACTTAAGGGAAAAACCTCTCTACTATCCCTAAAAGCGGTTAGGAGTGAATTCCATCTTGCACCTTATGTCCTCAGCTATCTACTCGGTCTGTCTCATGAAATTGGAGGCTTATTGAGCCGACACTATTGAGCCAACCCTTACCTATGCAAACCTAAGGATTATCCCGAATAAATAGCAGTTCATAGCTAGCTCAGGATTAAGGTCAAGTTAACTAGGTCATCGTTTTGAAATAGCCAGTCTTAAATAGTAAACAACATTATAAAGTAAGTATGACTTGTTTCTTGGTCCGATCTTGCACAAATTCATTGCACAGGAAGCCCTCACTCCTCATTCACTACAAGTACGAATCATATCACTTCGTCTGTAGCACTTTACAACTCGTTGTAACAACTACAGAGTGCGCCACATCTGATAGCGTTACCAGAATAAGGCACCCAACTTTATTCATATACTATAGACATTTAAACTATTTACTCGAACCTGATCCACTCTTATGTCTCCACATAAAGTTCAAGTACTTATGTAATAGTCATGAATCTTTTAGTTTATTGGATTTATTTCTAAAACAAAATAAACAATTCATATATTCAATACAACTTTATTGAATCAAACATTAATAACAACTTTATTGCAGAATGAGTTTAATTGTTTACAAACCACAAGTTTTAGGACATAAAACCCAAAAAACTCCCACTTGGACTAAAACTCTAGTGGCAACATACATATGAATATATAATGCTGAGTTTTTGAGTCTTACAGAGAAATACAATAAACTAGAGCATCACATACCCACGGTTTTTTTCTCCCACTTGCAATGGGTTATTTAACTCTAATCCTAGTTGCACTACATGATCCTAAAACACTTTAGCCGAGAGGATTTCTATAAACACATTCGTATACTATGGATTTCTCATTAAACTATATAGGAAATGCATCTTATTTTCACAACTCTTTGTTGTCGATATTGTCACCGAGATTTGATGACTTGAGTTTCCACTCAAATTATGGCTAGGCTATCATACATTCCTCCCACTACATCAAGGTACTCTCAACTCTTTGAGTAAGATGCATCTGATCTGCCTAAACAACTTCTGTTATAGTATCAGCTTTGATCAATAACTCTTATTGAAATACACTTGCTTTTATGGAACACAAATAATACATGGTGATATCGTATATTTTTTTTCATAAAATTTGGTATTTGTCAACACAAACACTTGATTTTCATCTTTTTGGAAAAATATACTACTTTTGGATTGCCTAAAATAGGCATGCCACTTGAACGGTATTCCAATACTTAAGGTTTCGACACTAATATATATGCCAATCTCTTTCAGATTTCTGAACTATGTAAACATATTTTACATATCATAAACAACTTTTATGAGCTTTCCACATCTTATATAGAGTTTCAAAAAAAAACCTTAAATTTTGAATGATGTTCAAAACAAGTAAGGAAACTAGGTGTAGAGAGTTTTCACTGGATTTCATGTTCTATAAAAAAAATAGCCCTAGAAATCTGAAACTCTCTATTTTCTGTACTTTGATCCAATCGAAGTATTTCAGATTTATTTTACCTAACAAATTTTATACACCTTGAACTCTTCAAGTGTTCTAAACTTATTACTTAGGTTAAATAACTATTTTCCTTTATTGATTTTTAGACGTTTTTAACTATCTAAATATTTGCAAATGGCTTTTAACTTGGTTGGTTGTAACAGAAGTTGCTATAGGGTAGAACATCTACAACTTTTGCTAATGAACATTTCATTTATAACAAAATAACATTCATTATAATAACAAAAGCAAACAAGTTTATCATTCAACAACAACTGTACCTCTCACTGGTTGTTCTGAGAAATTCTCCCCTATTCAAAACTTGAAGTTTACAAGGAACTAATTTCCTTTTCTTGCTTTCTGATAATTGGTAGAAATAGATGTTATTGTAGCCTTTTATTTAGAATTGTGAGGGCTAACAAGTAGAATATGCGGTGATAAGACTAAGAATTCATGTGAAAAGTGAGCTTATGCGTCATTCTGCGTCAAAATGTCTATTTTGTAGCTATCGCAGGAATCGATCGCATGCGGTGAATCCCAGACCCTCGCAAAATTGACCGCATGCGTTCATCGCATGGAGGTTGCAGCTACAGAGTAATTACCATAATAGAAGGGTGATCACAAGGTTGGTGGAATGCGATGGTACTTCGAAAAACAAGCATGAACGCATACCTTAGGAGTACCAAAAAGATGATGTTGACATTTCACCTACCACGTCAAAAGTGGCAGTGATTCAGAGCGGGACCATCAATGTTTTCGGCGTTTGAGCTCTATAAATAGAGTCGTAGAGCCCAAATTCAAGGTATTCGAGCTTTTGCCTTAAGGCAGATCCTTCTAATCACAGATGAGAGTGTGAGCAAGACATTCTTTGAGAGTTCTTCATTCCTTCAACCCATTTCGAGTGACGACCAGAGCTTTGTCAGAGATAGATCTTGAGAGAGACTACTCCACCGTCCATCCATGGCACCACCGGCAACCTTCACATACATCTGATGGAAGCAAGAGATTGCCTACATCTAGCTCTCCACCTCTCCTCTTATATCTGTATTGTATTACATTTTGACTTAAGACATTGATACATTTTGTAATCAATGCATCTCTTTATTTCCTTCGACACCATCTTCATTATCTTCTCCTTTATCATCCCTTATTTTCATTGCAACGAACTAAGTAAAGATCACAAGCATCATCGCATACTCAATCATGCGGCATAGAGATACGAAGCATGTAGCAAACCATCGGGAGTTGTACGTTGCATGAGTATAGTGAGTTAATCCTCTTTGCGTAGTGTGAGGCTACAAAAACGCTTGTTTATGAGCTGTCGCAATGCTTGTCTATGAGCTGATTAGCCGCAACTAACTACCCGAGAGGGTAAGTAGTGGAACTCATTAAGAAAAGTAAGTAGTGTTCCTAGAGATAGGAATAATCTTATGTTCAACATAACCATGCGTTATAGAGATATAAGCATGCAGCTGACCACCAAAAGATGTGTGATGACATGTAGGAATGCATGTCATCTTAGGCCTTTTACTTAGAATTATGAAGGTTGTTAGGCAGAATATGCGTCGATCATGCTAGGAATTCATGTGAAAAAGAGTTTGCATCGATCAGCATATTGAATCTTAGCTAACCCATTACTTTGCATTAATTATGCGTTCAATGTTCTATTTTTGTAGCCAATGCAGGAAATGAATGCAAACGCGGAAACTGAACCATCGCATAGATGATTGCATGCGGAGAAACACTCCATCGCAAGGAAAATGCATCGATCAATGCATGGATGTTGTGGTAATTAGTCGTATGCATCCATCGCATGGGAATTGCGCTCGTCAAGTGATTGCGGTCATCATGTAGAGTTGTGGTGTTAAGTGAATGCGATCACTAAATGATTGCAGCTGCACGACAACACAACTAATGGGATCAATGCAAGGTAGACGAAATGAACGCTACCGTGTCGTTGGTGGTAGAGGTTCAGAAAGGACTAACGCGCCGAACATCAGACTCAGAGCAGTCCAATTAATGCTGTCGGTGATCCAAACTCTATAAATAGAAACCGATGAGTAGAACTTCAGATCATCCGGGGAGGATCCTTGGATCCAGAGATTGTCCCTCAACCGGGGATTTTCCCTACGATCCAGACAAACTGTGTGAGAAGATGGCTGAGAGTTCTTCACCTCCTTCATCCATTCCGAGTGACCCCTTTAGAGCTACTCGGGAGAGAGTCTAAAGAAAGAACCTAATGATTCGAGAGAGCTAGGTTAGAATCTAGACTCGAGAGAGCGAGATTAGATCGGCATAAGCGAGAGATAGGGACTTAGAGATAAGCTATGTTTGTCAACACTGCATCGCATGCACCCTAGGAATAGGAATGGTGATATGTGGTCGCCTTGTTTGTGTATCATCGCATAGACAAGAATTAGAGGCTTATATGTAGGCCCTATAGACACCTCTGCACATAGATCGCATGCGTTCTAGCATTAGAAGCCGTAGCATTCACACCGAGAGGTGGTTTACTATTGTATGAGTGTTGCATGATCGCATTAGTTTTCTCTGACTAAGGTTCCCTTGCGGTCACTCTTAAGGGTTGCAATGAAAACATCTCCGCATTTTATACATTTTCCCATTCATTTATTTCATGTCAAGGTTTGTCCCATCTCTACCTTTCATGCATATTCTCATTGCATTGTCTGTTAGATAGGAGTAACTTAGCAACATCCCTTCCATTCTTTTATTTAAACCGCCGCATGCACATCACCGCAAATATATAGCTACAAGTCCCTGTGTTCGACCTCGGATTACCCGAGAAACTTCCATTCATGTTATACTTGGTGTGACGCAAGAAAACTTGTGGCAGGACGCATGGTCATCGCATACATTCGTTAACGCATTTTTCATTCCAATGCATGACCATCGACGCATGGCTATTAACACATATCTTAGGAACATGCATCACATAACGCGTCCAAGGGATTTTGGTTATCAAGTAAAATTGACTTCCAATTTCCGCACCATCAGTGTGCGATGTGTTAGTGTGGCGAGCTGGGATTACCCTTGTGATCAAGCTTAATGATGCGGTGAATTTATCCCCTTCACCATTTTATTTATTTTTCCATGCATCTTATTACGCGTTAACAATTGCCGCGTCTCTACCAACTCTCATAGTCATACTTCTATTGCTCAATCTGTTTAGTTAGGAGTAGGAGTAGCACAAAGTCTTTCCTTATTCTTTTATTCATCGCCTCAAACGCATTGCTTCGCAACATTTAGTTACAAGTCCCTGAGTTTGACCTCGGATCATCCTGAGAAACTTGCGATCTCGTTATATTTGGCGAGAATGCAAGAAAACTTGTGATAGGAATGAATGATCATCGCATACAAGATTATTGCATATTTCTAAGTCCATCGCATGATCATCGATGCATGGAGATCAACGCATAGCACAAGACATGCATCATATATATTTTCCTCCCATCAAGTTTTTGGCGCCGTTGCCGGGGACTATGGTATAGATTGCGCTAACATCAAACCTCTTTGATCTTTGCAGCTTTCGACCTCTGTTACATTGCCATTCCTTCGGTAAAGGAAAAAGAAAGCGTCGTATGAGCGAATGAAACCCTCTTGAGCCCAACTACGACCTAGAGATTGAAAGAATATTTCACAGAAGACTGAAAGACAGATGTAGACAACAAGGAAGAACTCAAAGAATGGCTGAATAACCTGAAGAACGAGCCGCAAATGAAAACAACATAATGGAAAATCCTATCCTACTGGAAAATGATCATAATAGACCCATTCGAGACTATGCATCACCAAACTTGTATGATTCTCCCCAAGAATCCTCAGACCAGCATTAGATGGATCAAGGTTCGAGATGAAGCCAGTAATGTTACAAATGATACAAACAGCACAACAGTTCAGAGGACGGCCTGGTAAAGATCCGCATGCCCATCTACGAAACTTCATTGAAATTTTAACACTTTTGTGTCCCTAATATTTCCACATAAAAGGTTTGACTCAAGCTATTTCTATTTTCACTATGCGATAAAGCAAGAAAATGGACAGACTCCCTCGAACCAGGAGAGATAACTTCATGGGAGCAAGTTATGGAGAAGTTTATGAAGAAGTATTTCCTTCCTATAGAGAATGCCAAAAGGCGGAAATTGATCACCAATTTTGAACAAGAAGAAGATGAATCACTCAGTGACGCGTGGGCGAGATTCAAGAGACTAGTGCGCGACTTTCCACATAATGGATTGTCGGATTGCCTTTAAATGGTGATTTTCTATCATGGACTAAATTCTGCATCGTAGACAGCTGATAACGGGTAGAAATGCACGTTATCATGGTACTAAGTTCTTAAACAATGTTGGATTGCGTTGATGAAATATGTTAAATTGCGTCCATTAAGCATAAATTCTATAATATTGCGGTCACATGCGTCCGACGCATTAGAACAGTTGATCTTTACATTTTTGTGCAGAAAATGCGTTAACGCAATGCAGAGATTGCGATCATAGGAATACATTGGTCAAACGCAACTTCGCCGCAAGACTTTGCGTTGATCATGCTCGCAAACATTCGCCCAAGAAGAATAACTGCAAATTGGTCAGCACAACACGGTGGGCGCATCCGGGTGAAAGGACGATTAAGATCGATGGGACAGAAAGCTGACGGCAGTCGGATCCAAATTAAGTTGACAACCGATAACGGTCACAAAGTACATCCAGCTTTATCGGTGACAATTATCCGGCGCATCAGTCAGGAATTAAAGTTGTCCCATCTGTACAATCTGAAGAGAGAAGCCGCCTTTCACCTTTGATGCCCTATAAATACCAAGTGCATTCTTCTGAGAAGGGGTTAAGTAGTCGATTACTTCATCATTTTACAAGTTCGCGTCTCTATCCATAGTCTTCTTTTATTTTAAGGCGGATGCGAGGAAGAAGGTGTGTCGATAGATTGTTTCGGCAAGCTTGGGAAAGCATTGGAAGCTCCGAGACAGAGAGAGGGACGACACCTACGGAAGCGGAAATATTTGTAGATCATAATAGAGATTCAGTGTAAAAAGCCTCGGTTATAAGAATGGAACGTATTTCTCTATATCTGTTCACTCTCTGTAATTCACGCATGAGTAGCTAAATCAGTTTAATGGGTTGAGAAGTATTTAGCTAGAACAACTAGGGAATCTTCATTCTTTGTGATTATCTTGTTTATGTATGCTTCATTCGTCTATTAGAGATACTCGGGAGGATATTCTAAGGACAAGATCTAGACTTGGGAAGGTCAGGTCATAATCTAGGTTTAGAAGAACCAGATTAGAACATATAAACGAGAGATAGGCGCTTAGGAATGAGCACTATTTGTTATTAACGCATCGCATGCATCTTAGCAATAAGATATGATTGTATGCGGTCACCTTGCTTCCATGCATTTTGCATCAACGCATAGGACAAGAGTAGAGACTTAGGGATAAACTCTATGGACATTTTGCATTTAGCACATGTGTCCTAGACTTAAGAGCATCACATTTACATTGGGAAATGACTTTTTGTGCATGGTTGTAACATGATCTCAAAGTTTGATGCATTCCCAAGTAACGCTAGCTAAAGATCTTCTTAACCCGTTCATCGCATACTCATTGCATCTATCAATGCAACTCTCTTTCTCAAATCCTCCGCCTTTATTTAGTTCTTTTTCATCAACGCAACAACACACCCACACTTTATTTATTTACTTGGTTACCACAAAGTTTTCATAAACATTATCAACGCAACTATTTTCACAAGTCCCTGTGTTCGACCTTGGACTTACCAGGAAACTCAGAGGAATTTACACTTGAATTCCGCTGGGGAAACTTGAGTGCACAACGCAATCCATCAACGCATATCATCCATATTTCCACTTAATAAAATAACGCATCAACAGCTGGAAATGCGGCAGTAGCAGGAGGTCTATTGGAAAAAACATATGATGAGGCAAAGAACATTCTTGATCGCATCTCGGAAAATCACGAAGATTGGCAAGAAAGCGATCAAAGAGCAAGACCCAAAGAGGGTAATGCAAGTAATGGTGTCGTCGCATCATTGCAAAATCAGATGAATGCGATGATAAATTTATTACAGAGGATCGCAATAAACAATCCTGGAATGCAAAGAGGGAAAGTCAATGCGATAGAATAGACAAGCACCAACTGTGCTACATGTGAAGAATCACATTCTGTTGAAAAGTGTCCACGAAATCCGCTGCCAATCTACTTTGTCAAGAACAAACCTTTTTCAAACATGTACAACCCCGGGTGGCGAAATCACCCTAATTTTGCGTGGAAAAACAACCAATAACAAGGTTGTCAACCTATGGTGCAAAGAGAAGGACAATTAGGATTTTTCCAAAGAACTAACGGTCAACAGTAACAACAAGCTAGTAGCTCTCAAACACCACCACCATCCTCTCTGGAGAATTTGTTAAAACAATACATCAAAAAAAATGAAACAGTCCTCCAGAGCCAAGCAACGTCGATCTGCAATTTAGAAATCCAAATAGGATAAATTGCGAGAGAACTAAAAAACAGACCGCAGGGGACACTACCTAGCTCAACTGAGTTTCCACGCAACCTGGGGAATACAGGGAAAGGACACTGCTAAGTAGTCACCCTAAGAAGTGGAAAGACAACGGTGGAAGTTAGGAAAGAGCCTAGCAGGATTGATTCAAATGCGTTGGAATCTAAGAAACTGTTGACGCAAACTGAGTCAAAAGAGCCCGAGATTATGGAACCTGAAGATGCGATCACCTCTAAGCTTCCAGACCATGGAACAGTGGAAGTGCAGCTACCTCCATTCCCTCAAAGACTGAAAAAGAAGCAAAACGGTGAATCTCTAGCTTGCAGATAGGTCCCTGGTACACCCTGAAGGAAAATTGAAGGATGTCTTGGTCACAATCGACAAATTCATTCCACTTGCAGGCTTCATCATTCTAGATTATGAAGTGGATAAAGATGTGCCAATCATAGTATCCTTAGAAACCTGCCATGCAATAACAGAGACGGTGAACAATGAAGAAAAGTTGAATTTGAATGAAGAAAGAAAAACAAAGAAACCCTCCTTAGAGCAACCACCTACACTGGAGCTGAAAACTCTACCAAATCACTTGAAGTACGTTTTCCTTGGCCAGAATGAAACCTTGCCAGTAATCATATCCTCCGCGTTACTGGAAGAAAAAGAAAATGCGCTGCTCAGTATTCTGAAGAAATATATTAAAGCAATCGAATGGACGCTCGCAAATATCAGAGGTATCAGCCCGACGTACTACATTCATCACATTTGGCTTGAAGAAAACTAGAAAGGCTCGATAGAACCTCAACGCAGACTAAACCCTACGATGAAAGAGGTTGTTAAAAAAGAAATCATTAAATGGTTAGACACCGGCATTATATACACTATCGCTGATAGCACGTGGGTTAGCCCCGTGTAATGTGTTCTCAAGAGGGGTGGGAATGCAGTAGTCCCCAACGTAAACAATGAGCTGATCCCCATGAGAACTATCACAGGTTGGCGGATCTGTATGGACTATAGAAAACTCAACACGATGACAAAGAAAGATCATTTCCCTTTACCTTTCATTGATCAAATGCTCCACTGACTAGATGGGAATGACTATTTTTGTTTCCTTGATGAGTACACAGGCTATAATCACATTATGATCGCACCAGAGGATCAAGAAAAGAACACATTCACCTGTCCATATGGAACGTTTGCCTTTCGTCACATGCTTTTTGGACTATGCAATGCACCCAACACGTTTCAAAGGTGTATGATGGCAATCTTCTCCGAGTACCTTGAAGACTCAGTTGAAATCTTTATGGACGATTTCTCAGTCTATGGGCAAACATATGAAATCTGTCTGAAAAACTTGGAGAGAATACTGAAAAGATACGAAGAGACTAATCTGGTGCAGACTGGGAAAAGTGTCATTTCATGGTTAAGGAAAGAATTGTGCTTGGGCACAAGGTTTCAAAGGATGGGGAGGTGGATAAAGCAAAAATTGAAGCCATAGAAAAACTTCCACCTCCAGCAAATGTGAAAGCTTTAAGGAGTTTCTTAGGACACGCAGGGTTCTACAGACGGTTATTGAAGGACTTCTCCAAGATAGCTCGACCGTTGAATACGTTGCTGGAGGCTGACAGACCTTTTGACTTTGATCCACACTACCTCACTGCATTCAAAGCACTAAAGGATGCATTGACTACAATGCCAATTTTGATCGCACCCGATTGGACAAATCCATTCGAGCTGATGTGCGATGTCAGCGGATATGTGATGGGGGCAGTTTTAGCATAAAAGGTAAAGACAATGTTACACCCCATCGCATGTGCAAGCAGAACATTGAACTCCACGGAGGCGAATTACACAACCACGGGGAAGGAACTTTTAGCAGTAATTTTTGTGATTGAAAAATTCAGACCTTACTTGTTGGGATCAAAAGTTGTAGTACACACTGACCACTCGGCGATAAGATATTTAATGACCAAAATAGATGCGAAGCCGAGACTAATCCGATGGGTTCTCCTACTCCAAGAATTTAATATGGAGATAATCGACCGAAAGGGAATGAAGAACCAAGTCGCTGACCATTTATCGAGGTTAGAGAATCCTGAAGTGGATCGCATCAAGTAAGAGGTGAACGCATCATTCCCTAACAAGCAGTTGCTTAAGGTTGAAGAACTACCCTGGTATGCAGATATTGTCAACTTCTTGGTCTGCAAACAACTTTTGGAAAATTACACATCCCATAAAAAGAAGCGCCTCATTCATGAATGCAAATCCTACTACTGGGATGAGCCAAATCTTTACAAAAGGGGACCAGACTAGATATTGAGACCCTGTGTTCTAAAGACTGCTTTTCAGCGCATACTTTTTCAATGTCATGAATCACCCTATGGCTGTCTCTTATACACATCTAGATGTGTATAAGAGACAGCTACTGGGATGAGCCAAATCTTTACAAAAGGGGACCAGACTAGATATTGAGACCCTGTGTTCTAAAGACTGCTTTTCAGCGCATACTTTTTCAATGTCATGAATCACCCTATGGAGGGCATTTCGGGGGACAATGCACAGTGGCAAAAGTTTTGCAAAGCAGGTATTACTGGCCAACTCTATTTAAGGACGCACAAGAATATTCCATGAAATGCGTTAAGTGCCAACGCACTGGAAACATTTTAGAAAAAATACGATGCCAATGAACTTCATATTGGAATTGGAACTATTCGACGTCTGGATATAGATTTCATGGGACCATTTCCATTGTCAAATGGTCATAAGTACATTCTATTGGCCATCGACTATGTTTCCAAATGGATTGAAGCAGTTTCATGCATTGCAAACGATGCAGCAACAGTCTCTAAGTTCTTATAGAGAAACATCTTCTCTCGTTTTGGCACTCCACGTGCCATAATAAGTGACGAAGGGACCCACTTTGTGAATCATATCATTTACATATTGTTGATCAAATACAATGTCCACCATAAGAACGCCACTGCATATCACCCCAGACAAACAGACAAGTTGAGGTTTCTAACAGAGAAATCAAGTCAATTTTAGAAAAGGTGGTGAATCCATCGCAGAAGGATTGGGCCATGAAGCTTGAAGATGCGTTGTGAGCATATAGGACTGCTTATAAGACACCCGTAGGCATGTTGCCATATGCGTTGGTGTTTGGAAAGGCTTGTCATCTGCCGTTGGAACTAAAGTATAAAGCGATGTTGGCAGTTAAGAAGCTTAACTTTGATCTGAAGGCTGCAGGGGAAGAGAGAAAACTTCAGCTGCTAGAGTTGGACGAATGAAGATCACAGGCTTATGAAAATACCAAAATTTACAAAGAATGCATGAATCGATGGCATGACAAGCATCTTTGTGAAAAAAATCTCCAGGCAGGTCAGAAGGTATTATTGTTCAATTCTAGGCTACGACTCTTTTTGGGAAAATTGAAATCGCGTTGGTTCGGACCATTCATAATTAAGGAAGTATTCCCACATGGAGCGGTAGAACTAACAAACGAATATGGGACCAATGCATTTAAGGTAAATGGACAAAGAGTCAAGATGTATCATGAAGAAGAAACATGTAGTCCCTACATTGATAAGCGACACACATTCATCAAGGATGAAATATATCCTTTTTTAGTATCCTTCTTTTTGTTTTTCTTTCATAAATCTATCTTAATTTTTGCATGGTTACTACTCTTTATAATTGTCAACTCTTTCTTTCATACTTTTTATCCTCTTGATATTTATTACACTAATCGTAGTAAACGATTGCTATGGAGCAATGCGATAACCTTAAACACGTGACTGGTTCGATCAGCCCATCGCAATCAAAGAATCAGCCCACCATAGGAAAGGATGTGTAAGACCCTAATACTAAATCTAAAAGTGGGAGGTTAAATAGAGAAGAAAAATTCTAAGTAAGGATATTAGAACAAAAGGTGGAAAACATTAAAATTATCCAAAAAGGTGACCAAAGGTCCAAACACCTATGAAGGCTTAAAACATGTTGGACGCAAGAATGCATGGAGGATGGAAGTAGAAAGACTTGAAAAATGGCTAAGGGTTGCATACAACCAACGCAAAGGCATACATGAGCCATGCGGACACGGGCAGGAAGATGCGTCGAGTGAGCATGCTAGGTGTGCAGGCCATGCGTCAAGGCCAAGCGCATAGGCCATGCGCCAAGGGTGCAGCCCATGCGTCGAGAACAAGCGCACAGGTCATGCGTCAAGCGTGTAGCCCATGCATTGATGGTGTATGCCGAGCGCCCTGCCTATGCGCCGAGCAAGCAAGCCGGCAAGCCATCCTATGCGTCGAGTGCTGCCGAGTCTACCAAACAGCCATGCACACGCCCATGCGGCGAGGCACGCCCACGCAGTCGAGAGTGCCTATACGGCCAAGCACGCAAGCACCTATGCAGCACGCCTATGAGTCGATGGTCAACACCGTGCGTCCATGCTTAGTAGGCCGAGCAAGCACACCTAGCAAGCCATGCGTCGAGGGTGAGTGGCCACCCTATGCGTTGGTGATGGCTGACTCATGTGATGGCTAAGTGGGACTTTGATTAAGGAAAGGTGAGTTGTTATGCGTTAAGTATAAAAGGTAAGGCTAATTGATGGAAAACATCAAGGGAAGATGCCAATGGTATACGAGCATAAGTCTTAAAAAATTTAAGTAGAGAAATATGTTAAGTATTTAAGTGATTTAGGTGCCAAAAAGAGGATCACACAAAGTTCTAGTATGAGGTGGACAAAGGAGATTTCATGCAATTGAAGTCTTATCACCCCAAGCAGGAGATGAGTGAAGGAGATTTCACGCAAAAAAGGAGATTTTGGCTGGCAAGCTGAGATGAGAACAACTCAAGGCTAGGCAAGGTAGACTAAGTCTTGGCAGCTCCAAAGTGAGACAAATGGGAGTTGAGTTGTCACAAGGGGGTGAGTTTGGAATGGCTATAAATAGAGGTGTTGGGCAAGAGGAATTTATTCATACCATCACTTAAATCTTGTGTTGAGAGCATATTTAGAGAGTTATGTTTGAGTTATTAGGCTGCCAAGTTGATTGGAGATCAAAAGAAACAAAGGTTGCGTTGGTGAGGCATTGAGTCAGCCGGACGCACAGCCGGCCCACAACCTGCGCGCACACCTTACAGTGCTGTGTCCGCCCGTCTGCGCGCCTCGCTTGACACATCCTGCGCACTAGCCCAGTGCAGCTACCCCTCCCGTGCGATGCATCACGCTCAGCGCAGCAGCCGCACCGTGCAATGTAACGCACGCCCAAATGCGCCAGCCCCCTGTGCGGCACAGCACGCCCACCCTACCTACTGCCCAATGCCCAACTACCTACCACGGTCCAAATAACCTTTAAAAAGGCTAATTTGAGGACTTTGGCTAAATTGGAGTAGAGTAAGCTGGTATTTTCATTATATAATGGTATTTTGACTATTTTTGACATTATTTATTGATATACAAGTATTAATTGAGGAATTTCTAATTGATATGGACGAATTCTCAGGAAAATATTCCAGGGTGTTTTAGTGGAAAAACTGCTTGCGTGAGTGTTTACTTAATTTTTATGTGTTGATATATGAATAAATGCATATGTAAGTGCAAAAACACATGCTTATTGATGTTTTGTTGGTTGCCATGATATTGTTTACAAGATTTCTAATGGAAACTGAGATAATACCCACTACATAAGTTAGCAATGCTTAACAAAAGGTGCTTGGTGGGAAAATATAGTCGGCCTCGGTCGGGGGAAATAATGATCGGTGACGATCGACAGGAAATATAGTCAAGTTACCTAAGCATGACTAGCGGGAAAAGAATTGTCGATGTGCACATTGGCGGGAAAAGTGGGTTTATGGAAAGTTTCCATAAAAAGTTTGTTATGATTGAATTGTGTCATGATATGAACATGCCACGTATAGCATGGAACTTGCAGGATGATGATTGAATGAATGTACACATGATCATGCATAAATTATACTGGAATTGTGATTATGTATTGACTTCCCAAATATGTTTGCAAAGTGATTATTATTTCAAAAGCACCACTCACTAGGCTTAGCAGCTCACAGTCTTCCAAATACCACCCCCCCCCCCCAGGTAGCAAAGCGGAGTGTTCAAGAAGAAGTCTACTAACCACCAACACACCAGGACTTAGTAAATTCTCAGGGCACGACTCAGATCATGTAATAAAGAATATAGGAAATTGAACTATGTGTATGAAAGTTAGATAGAGTGTTGTAAACATGTTGAAATCTTTAATAGATAAAGGGGGAAATGTTAAATTTAAATGTTGTCTTGGAATACTAATGGTGTACCCTCACGCTCCCTTCCAAGTCTTGGGGGCTAAGGCTAGGGAGGGGGTGACAGCTTGGTATCAGAGCAAAGGTTTACGTAAAACCTGGGAAAAAGTTGAGTCTAGCATAGGTATAAATAGAATCTAGGAAAAATAAAGGAAAAAGGGATAGGTTAAAGCCAAAACGGCATCAGGAAAAGGCTTACCTAAGGTAGGGAAGCCAAATAATATTAGAAGATAGGCTAGGTCAAAACCTAAAAATAAATAAATATAATAAAATATACTAGGAAAACCTAAAGTAGAATTAGGAAAGGTTAGGAAAAAGAAATAAGGAATAATAAATGGACATAGGAAAACGTGAGAAAGGGGAAGTGAAAATAAAGAAATTAGTAAGTAATAACCTGAATAATTTCCACTATAGGAAATGAATCCGAGCAGACAAGACTGGTGGTGGAATGACTTCGGAACGAAAGCTGGAGACCGCAACGCTAGCTTAGGGGAAAACCCTAAAAGATCTGGGAATAGTGAGAACAATAATACTGAATATCCTATTACCTTGAACAATGCAAATTTAGTGGGATCCCGAACTAACATGGTATGTCCACAATGTGGTAAAAATCATAGCGATCTATGTTTGAAAGGGATCGGAATTTGCTATGGGTGTGGTAAGGTTGGCCATATCCGTAAAAATTGTTATTCTTTTTCAGAGAAAACCAAGAGGGATTTAGGAAAATATCAACGAGAATTGGCTGGAGGTTCGAGTTCAGGAAGTAACAACATATTGCCTCGACTGACGGTGGACCAAGAATGGGTGCGTGCAGCAAAGAAGGATATTCCTCGACGTATTGTGATCGAATTTGAGGAGCAGCCCACCTATGACTCTAACAATGCGAAATCCTATAAATTTTGTATTTTCTGTAAGGAAATAGGACATGTCCAAGAGAGATGTGTATGGAGAAACGAGAGGATGCGCCTTAACTTTGAAAACTTACGACTACCGGAGAATGATTAAACAAGTAACTATGTAGACTAAAGAGAACCACTAATATAAATAGCAACAATGTTCATAAATAAAAATAGTATGTTGATAACATATCTCTAATTTATATGTGAATGATTGTAGACAAAATAATGAGAAGTGGAAAACGTAGAACTGGGCAACCCTTTGGAAACGAAAGTGAAAGTGTCTCAAGCCATCCATGAGAAAAATCCAGGGAGGAAGAATAAATGGATAAATTCACCCAAAGACTTCAAGCAAGCTTAGAAAATATACAACCTGATCTTGAAAAGAAATATGGGATAGAACGATTAAAGGCATTGGGAGCCACAAACTTTGAAAGAACAAAGGATCCTGCAGATGCAGAAGCATGGATGAATCAAATAGAAAAATGTTTCGAGGTGGTGAGATGTCCTGAAAACCGTAAGGTAAGTCTTGCCACATTCTTACTGCAAAAATAGGCAGAAGATTGGTGGAAGCTACTAAAGAATAGGAGAGGCGATGAAGAAGAAATATGTTGGAAGGAATTTCGAAAAGCATTGTTCGAAAGATTCTATCCCCGATCATTCAAGGACATGAAACAAGATGAATTCCTACAGCTTATGCAGGGAAACATGACTGTAGCAGAATATGAATTAAAGTATACGAAGTTATCCAAGTATGCTTTAAACATAGTAGCAGATGAAAAAGAACGTTGTCAGAGGTTTGAAACAGAATTAAGAAAAGAGATTCGAACTCCTGTTACAGCAACCGCAGAATGGGGAGAATTTTCAAGACTAATAGAAGCCGCGATGAGAGTAGAAAGAAGTTTAATAGCGAAAGAATTAACACTAGAAAGAGACTCATCAATGAGTCGGTGGCAGAAGGAAGAACCAAGAAATTTTACCCCCAGGGTGGAAAGCAGAAATGGATGGAAAAGAAGATGAGTTACCAACACTAAAGCAGACCCTGAAAGGGAGAGCCAAATAAAGGAGTCAATGATGAGCGTTAACCAAAAACTAAGAGGCCCGATCTGTAATAAATATCACTGGGGAAGATGTTGGGAACAAACCCAAGAATAGTCGCACACATGTTTTAAGTGTGGTAGACCATGACACTTTAAACGAGAATGTCCTCAGTATGGATACTGGAAATGTACAACCACCAAACAACCCAGGAGGAAGATCAACGACGGTTGAGGGAGGACGAACTGTAGGAGGAAGAAAAGAGGAAACAGGAAAAATGTCGTTGGGGAAACTATATGGACTAACTTAGGATAGGGAAGACAATATGTCAGTTGTGGGAAAAGGGAAAGAGAAAGTTTTAGAAGACTAGAATAAAGTTCGTGGTGTAATAAGACTGTATGAGGCAAATTAGTAAATAAAAGTTTTGTTGTAAATTAAGTTTCGTTTAATTTCCGGGACGAAATTATTTTAAGGGGGTGGTAAATGTAAGACCTAACACTAAATCTAAAAGTGGGAGGTTAAATAGAGAAGAAAAATTCTAAGTAAGGATATTGGAACAAAGGGTGGAAAACATTAAAATTATCCAAAAAGGTGACCAAAGGTCCAAACACCTATGAAGGGCTTAAAACATGTTGGACCCAAGAATGCATGGAGGATGGAAGCAAAAAGACTTGAAAAATGGCTAAGGGTTGCATACAACCAATGCAAAGGCATACATGAACCATGCGGACACGGGCAGGAAGCATGCGTCGAGTGAGCATGCTAGGCGTGCAGGTCATGCATCAAGGCCAAGTGCATAGGCCATGCGCCAAGCGCGCATCCCATGCGTCAAGGAAAAGCGCACAGGCCGTGCGTCAAGCGCACATCCCATTCGTTGATGGTGTATGTCGAGCACCCTACCTATGCGGCAAGCAGGCAAGTCGGGCAAGCTATCCTATGCGTCGAGCTCTGCCAAGTCTACCGAGCAGCCATGCGTTGATGCGATATGCCAAGCGCACGCCCATGCGGCAAGGCATGCCCATGCGGTCGAGAGTTCCTATGCAGCCGAGCGCGCTTATGCGGCCAAGCGTTCAAGCGCCTAGGCAGCACGCCCATGCATCGATGGTCAGCACCGTGCATCCATGCTTAGTAGGCCGAGCAAGCACACCTAGCAAGCGATGCGTCGAGGGTGAGCAGCCATCCTATGCATTGGTGATGGCCGACTCATGCGATGGCTAAGTGGGACTTTGATGAAGGAAAGGTGAGTTGCTATGCGTTAAGGATAAAGGGTAAGGCTAATTGATGGAAAACTTCAAGGGAAGATGCCAATGGTATACGAGCATAAGTTTTAAACAATTTAAGTAGAGAAATATGTTAAGTATTTAAGTGATTTAGGTGCCAAAAGGAGGATCAGACAAAGTTCTAGTAGGAGGTGGACAAAGGAGATTTCATACAATTGAAGTCTTATCACCCCAAGCAGGAGATGGGTGAAGGAGATTTCATGCAAAAAAGGAGATTTTGGCTGGCAAGCTGAGATGAAAACAACTCAAGGCTAGGCAGGGTAGACTAAGTCTTGGCAGCTCCAAAGTGAGACAAATGGGAGTTGAGTTGTCACAAAGGGGTGAGTTTGGAATGGCTATAAATAGAGGTGTTAGGCAAGAGGAATTTATTCATACCATCACTTAAATCTTGTGTTGAGAGCATATTTAGAGAGTTACATTTGAGTTATTAGGCTGCCAAGTTGATTGGAGATCAAAAGAAACAAACGTTGCGTTGGTGAGGCATTGAGTCAGCCGAACACACAGCCGGCCCACACCCTGCGCGCACGCCTTGCAGCACTGTTAGATGTCCACATGACACCCATGGGGAAAAGCCAAAACGAAGGTGGGAATCATGATCAACGCATAAACCAAGTTATCGCAACTTCGCTGTGAAATAAAGAGATGGGCATGAGTTTTGACTGAGAAAGTGCGCCTTGCTCGTAGTTGGAGGTCCGCATGACACTCATGGGGGCAAACCAAAATGAAGGTTGGGCACTTAGATCGGCGCAAGATCACAAAACGAATATCTGAATCGCACAAGGGTCAAAATCACTTGAACACCCCGGTTTGAGAAAGTTTGAAATAAATCATGCGATGTTCTAGGAACGAGTAAAGTTTTTTTGAATGTTAAGCTTGCGGTCCATAAAGATTAGAAATATTTTAGGAAGAGATTAGGATAGAAATTAAGAAGGCATTGGTTCATGAAATTTGAATAAGGCACCTTTCTAGGTAGGGTAAAGGCGGTTGAATCTTTAAAGAAAATCTTTAGTTTATGCTTGAGGACAAGCATTGTTTTAAATTTGGGGGTGTGATAACTGGTAGAAATATAAGTTATTATAGCTCAAATTAGTAAAACAATGAGAGAAAGCGATGATAAAATAGGCAATATCATGTCTGAAAGTGCCAAACTTAAAGGAATTGCGATCGCTAATGCTCATCACATAAAAGCAGTTAATTTACCTATTTTGTGTAGGTACAATGCGATGGCGCATATGAAATTTTGATCCATGGGCACAATGCGACAACACGCTTGAAGTTGCGATCGCAAGTCATGCGATGTGAAAAGTTTCTTAAAAATTGATCGCATAAAGACCTCGCATCAAGGCGACAACATAATAAATCATGATGGAATGTAAAGCTGATAACGGTCTATTTCGAATTCAGTTGACAAGTCATTAAAAACCATACTGTAGCAAGTACATTGAACTTTTGATGACTTTTAAACGATGCAACAGAGTAGGGAAATTAATGCCGCCCATCATTGCAATTATTAGTAAGAAAAACTGCTTCACTTGGAAATCTATAAATGGAAATCTATAAATACCGAATGCCACCAGAGAGAGAGAGGGAATCGACATATATACATAGAGGCGGAGAAAGCAAGGAGATGAGGTGAAGTCAAGAGAAATCGCTCTCAGACAGATCGAGAGACTGCCGGAAAGCAATACAAAGGAGAGAAGGCCAACCCTTGTGAGAGCAAGAATCCGCAACTAGAACAGAGTTGAGGTGATAAAGAGCAGTGTAAAAGGCCACGGGAAGCAAGACATTGCTTACCAGGCTTGTTATTTCTCAAAACCATTTGTTATTTTGTACTCAATACTTTATTTGCAGAAAATGGAAACTTCATCTCTACTTATGTTCAATCTCTCCACACCATGCATGAGTAGCTAAATTTCTTAATGGGTTCAGAAGTACTTATCTAGCATGACTTAAGATATGCATTTTATGCGATCATCTTGTCTTATGTATGCATCATTCATCATTTGGACATACTTGAGAGACTAGTCTAAAGACAGAATCTAGGCTTGAGAGAGTCAGATTAGATCGCATAAGCAAGAATAGAAACTTAGAAATAAGTTCTATCTGTTGTTTCTTATACACATTGCATGCGTCCTAGAAATAGGAAATGTGGCATTTTGCATTGAGAAATGTAGTGCTAATATTTGTGTATAGAATGATCACATAACTTGTACACAATCTTGGGAAATGTTAGCTACATCCCTTATCAACCCCTTCATCGCATACTTATTGTAACTCTACGCTTTCATCACTCCGCGTTCAACTCCGTCGCATAGAAAAATCTAAATCAAAACAATATTTACTTCTTTTTCAACACTACAATAGAATCAAAGAGTCTGTCGCATATCTATTTAGTAGTCCCTATGTTCGACCCTAGACTTACCAAGAACCTAAGAAGGCTTATACTTGGACTTTGTTCGGAAAACTTGTATGATCATCGCATCTCCACCTTATTGCATAACACACACATCATCGCATACTCACACCATCACATCATAAATCTACGCATCAGTTGTCCAAGTGTTTCACCTTGAGCTGTCAGCTTACTCAACTCAAGCAGCTGCCCGCTTGTTAATCAAATTCCAGATTCAACTTACGAAATTAATAAATTGAATTCTAGACCTCATCTCAAGACATTTCCTTCTACAAACTTGTTAATAATTGTCTCAGGAATCTAACCTAAAAATTTCAGCTTTATACTTCTTGTGGTCTGTCCGAGAGACTCCGTTCTTTAACGATGGCCCAGATTCACCCGAGAACAGAAACTCTAGACATTTTTCTCCTTCTTCAGCCTTAGTCCAATGAGGACTTCTTGTGGCAGTGTCACCTCTGAAAGTAGACTCTTAAAGCTTTCCAACGACAGTAAGAACTTTAAATTTGCATGGAGGAAATGATCAAACTGATCATTTGAATTTCGGCCTCCCCTATTTATACTGCTTTCCACCGCTTCTCATTAAAGCATAGCATGACACTTCATTTTTCATGGAGTTAAATCCGGTGCTAAGGACATCTGATGTTTTTAACCCATGATTAATATCGATAAACACAAGTCCAAACGTTTAGCTCACCGCCCCATTGTTTAGCTCATCCTTTAGTGACCTCACGCTGATGCTTGTCACTTAACGATCACGCTCTCGCCCAATGCATAACACACAGCCTACCACACAGCTCTCGCCCATCGTGCAGATCTCGTTGATGTCCATCGTGTAGTGCTGACGACCATCGTCTAGTGTAGCACAACTATCATCTAGTGCCCATGCCCATCGTGTAGTGCTATCGTCAGTGTCATTGTCTAGCACTGATGTCGATCATGCAGTGCTGACGCCCCATCGCTTAACGCTATCGTCCAACGCATAGTGCTATTGGATAGCATGACCTTTCGCATCGTCTAACTCCGCACCTTGCCGCACAATCGGCTACTGCATCGCTGAGCTTCATGAATTTACTACACGATCACCTACCTCATCGCGTAGCGCCGCTCATTTGCTACATGATCCCCTAGCGCACGCAACTCCAACGCCCAGCGCCCACTGCTCGCGTACACTTGAGGCTGCCACATGCTTTGAAAACCTCTCAAGACATTGGCTGCCGCATGCCTTCCTACACATAGCTTTTCTCTTGGCCATACCTTAGCTACCTTAAACGCCCAAATAACCTCTCAAATGAGCATGGCCAACGCATGGCACAACACTTAGCCAATTTCCTAGCCTCCAACTCATGGGTTATACTTAGCCAATTTTTTCAAGCTTTACCCAAGTGTCAAGCTTTCAAACTCAAACTTTCCTTCTAATTTTTCACCCTTTCCTCTACAATTACACATTAATTCTCACATCAACCTACTCACCTTACTGGTCATATTAGGGAACATACACAAGTAGAGGAATTAGGGCTCAGGGTTCACAATCACGTCTCCTCTGTGTACAATCTCACTTATGAGATGGTACTTCTGCTCGATATGCTTTCCTCTTTTATGGCTTCGAGGTTCCTGTACTAGCTTTTGACTCAAACCCTATTGGATCGCACCTCTAAAACACTTCATACCTGACTGTCTAGAGAACGAGGGTCTAAAACTTTTACCTCTCGTCTCCCTTGGAGTCCTGAGCTGCTTCACACCTGGCTGGAGTATGTCTACCCTCGATACACTCCGCTAAACTCTGATAGCAGTCTCAACTAACTGAGTGAAATTCACCCAATTAGCAATAGAGGTAATGGGTGTACGTATCTTTCTTCTTAGGCCATTCTCAAATCTCCTGCATCTCTCTTTCTCTTTAGCAATGATTGAAAGGGCATACTGAGATAGCTCTATAAATCTTTGCTCGTACTCAGCAACCGTTATCGATCTTTGAGTCAACCTAAGAAACTCATCCCTATTTTCTTCTTTGAAAGCACTAGGGTAGTATTTATCCTCAAATACTTGTCTAAAATCAGGCCAAGTCATAGCTTCTGAACTGTTTCTCCTGGCCTCTACCACTTTCCACCATTTCTCAACCCCTTTCTGCAGCAACAATGCTGCTAACCCAACCTTACGGTCCTTAAGGTATCTCATAACATTAAAACATTTCCCAATCAAGTCCAGCCAGACCTCAGCATCTACTGTATTTGTGGCTCCATCGAATGTTGTGGCATCTAAAGCTTTCAGGCTCTTGACACCGAATTTCTTTTCTAGATCGATCTGAATCAATCCTACACTTGCCGCAAATCTCTAGGCGATTCTATCAAATACAAGATCCTCCATCTAGGGATCTGCAACTACCAATGGGGTACTCGACTCATTTTCAGAAGTCATTTCCTGCCCTACTAGGTCTCTAACTCTCTTCTCCTTCGGATCTGGGTCCTGTCTAACTTCAGGGCCTCCGTTGGTAGGGTCAACATTCCTCTCCTCAGTCTGTCTGCAACGACCAATGTGCATAATATTTACAGTACCTACCTAACATACGGGTTACAATACTTTGTCCTTGAGTGGTAGAGCAGATGTAGAGCTACCTCCTGAGGATTTGACTGCTACCTGGGGGAAAGAAAAACATTTGAAAATTGGGTGAGCTTACTAGCCTAGTGAGTGACTTAAGAAAGAAAACTGATTCTCATGCAAATGTCTCAATAAAGAGATTAAACTGAAATATAAATTTCTACAGTAACCTTGTACTGCAATATAAACATTTTCCAAGCATAAAGCATATATAGTTGTTTTCATCATAAAGCATTAAAATGTTCCTTAGTTGAGGATAACCCTACTATGGTTTAATCCCAACATCAACTGCTAAGTCAAGAGAGAACCCTTTTACTCAATCTTAACTACCTATGTGCACATGGCCATAACTAAGTACCGTCACACCTTAGGTACTTTTGCTCAGATACCTTCTCAAAATGTCCCTCAGTATCGAGCTGCTTGGATGCCTTCTCAAATTTCCCTCGATATCGAGTTTCAAGTAAAACTACTCATACAATGACTTTGTCTTTAAAGCATATAAAATGTAACGCATAGAAAACATGTCTTTAAAGATACTAACGCATGCTTCGTGTAATTAAACACACATAAACAGTTTTTCAATAAACTTTCATACATAGCATGCATATAAAACATAACTCATGGTTTGCTTGGAATTTACTTTGTAAAACTAGCTAGCATGAGAATAATCTTTCTTTAAAACATGGTTTCTTTAAAACATTATTTAGTCACTCACAACTTTTAGAACTATTCCTCAAGGGTTGATATGCTTCTACTACTGGTGTCAATCTTGTGGACACAAAAGCATATATTAGCTACAAGCACAAGTCTCCCTTTTGAGACTAACCCTTAAGTAAGCTTTGTGTTTAGCCTTCCCTTTTGAAGACTTTCACTCAACTCACCTTACTGTATACCTTAACACTTAGGAATTTCTTTGAGATTTGGCACATGCAAAGCTTCTAACCACTCTTTACAAATAGAACACCACTTATGCAACCACACCTTTCTGTCTAAGTGTTCTTATAGCTGCATATGGTTGTCCTCAAGGCTGCTTATGCATCCAAGACTCCACTGCAAGCTCTCCTCAGCCTACACAGTAGGTCTAACGCATGGAAAAGCTCAGCCCTTGGTCTGTCCAAGCGTTTCACCTTGAGCTGTCAGCTTACTCAACTAAAGCAGCTGCCTGCTTGTTCATGAAATTCCATATTCAAATTACGAAATTAATTACTCGAATTCTAGAGATCATCTCAGGAAATTTTCTTCTACAAACTTGTTAAGAATTGTCTCAGGAATCATACCTCAAAATTTCAGCTTCAGATTTTTCGTGGTTTGTCCTAGAGACTCAATTCTTTAACAATGGCTCAGATTCACCTAAGAACATAACCTCTGGTTCTTTTTCTCCTTCTCCGGCCGTAATCCAATGAGGACATCTTCTGGCAGTATCACCTCTAAAAGTAGACTCTTAGATATTTTCAACAACACCAAGAATGTTAAGTTTGCATGGAGGTAATGATCAAACTGATCGTTTGAAGTTCGGCCTCCCCTTTTTATACTGATTTCAACCGCTTCTCATTAAAGCATAGCATGACATTTCATTTTTCATGGAGTTAAATCTGATGCTAAGGATATATGGTGTTTTTAATATGTGATTAATACTGATCAACACAAGTCCAATCGTTTAGCTTATTGCCCCATCGTTTAGCTCATCATTTTGTGACCTCACGCTGATGCTTGTCACCCGACGATCTCGCTCTCGCCCAACGCATAGCACACAACCTACCGCACAGCTCTCGCCCATCATGCAGATCTCGCTGATGCCCATTGTGTAGATTTGACACCCATCATCTAGTGCAACACGACTATCATCTAGCGCCCACGCCCATCGCATAGCACCATCGCCCAGCGTCATCGTCTAGCACTGATGCCGATCATGCGGTGCCAATGCCTCATCGCTTAACACTATCATACAACGCATAGCTCTATCGTTTAACGTGACCCTTCGCATCGTCTAGCACCACACCTTGCCACACAATCGCCTACCGCATCGCTAAGCTCCACACATTTACTACACAATCGCCAATCTCATCACGTAGTACCGCTTATTTGCTACACGATCGCCTAGCACGCGCAACTCCAACACCAGCGCCTACTGCTCGGTACACTTGAGGCTGTCGCATGATTTGCTAACCTCTCAAGACTTTCGCTGCCACATGCCTTCCGACACGTAGCTTTTCTCTTGGCCATACCTTAGCTTCCTTCAACGCTCAAATAACCTCTCAAATGGGCATGGCCAACGCATGACACAACACTTAGCCAATTTCCTAGCCTCCAACGCATGGGTTATACTTAGCCAATTTTATCAAGCTTTACCCAAGAGTCAAGCTTTCAAATTCAAAATTTCCTTCTAACTTTTCACCCTTTCCTCTACAATTACACATTAATTCTCACATCAACCTACTCACCTTTCTTGTCACAGTAGGGAATGTACATAAGCAAACAAATTAGGGCTCAGGGTTCACAATCACGTCTCCTCTGTGTACAATCTCCCTTATAAGATGGTACTTCCGCTCGATATGCTTTCTTCTTTTATGGCTTGGAGGTTCCTTTGAATTTGCAACTGCTCCACTGTAATCACAATAAAGGGTGACAGACAGGTACATATTAGGAACTACTTCCAAGTCAGTTAGGAACTTTCTAAACCATACTACTTCTTTTGCTGCTTCACTTGCAGCTACATACTCAGCTTCCATTGTGGAGTCAGCAATACAACTCCGCTTGATGCTTCTCCACACAACTACTCCTACATTCAAAGATAATACTGACCCCAAAGTTGATTTCCTAGAATCAATATCGGTTTGGAAGTCAGAATCAGTGTATTCAGTAAGGATTAGATCCTCAGCACTGTACACGAGCATATAATCTCTCGTTCAAGATACTTGAGAATGTTCTTAACAGTAGTCCAATGATCATATCTAGGATTGGACCAAAATTTTCTGACCATTCCAATGGCATAGCGTATATCGAGATGAGTACACGACATTGCATATGCTAAACTTCCTACTGTTGATGCATATGGAATTCGTTTCACATTCTCAACCTCTTGAGGTGTCTTAGGACTTTGTTCCTTAGACAGGTGAATTCCATGTCTAAAAGGCAACAATCCTTTCTTGGAATATTGCATTTTATACCTAGACAACATATTGTCTATATAAGATGCTTGAGGCAGTGCTAATCTTCTATTCTTGCGATTTCAAACTATTTGGATCCTAAGAACATACTGTGCTTCTCCCAACTCTTTTATTTGGAATTGTGTAGCCAACCATCTCTTAACAACAGCTAGAAATTCTACTTCATTCCCAATGAGTAGAATATCGTCAACATACAACACTAGAAAAGTGACAGATTCGTTAACGATTTTCTTATATACACAAGGTTCATCAACATTTTGTTCAAAGCCCTATGATTTGATCGCAGTGTCAAATCTCATATTCCATGATCTAGATGCATGTTTCAACCCATAAATGGATCGATTAAGTTTGCAAATAAACCCTTCTATTGAAACATATAGATGTTCTCTTCAAGATAGTCATTCAAAAAGGTTGTCTTGACATCCATTAGCCATATTTCATAATCATAGAATGTAGCTATGGACAAGAGTATTCTAATTGACTTTATCATGGCAACCAAAGTGAAGGTTTCTTCATAATCTACACCCTCTCTTTGGGTAAACCCTTTTGCAATAAGTCTTGCTTTGTAGGTCTGCACCTTACCAGCTTGGTCTCGTTTTCTCTTGTAGATCCATCTGCAACCAATGGGTTTTACCCCTTCAGGTTGATCTACAAGATCCTAGACAGAATTGAAATATATAGATTCCATTTCAAGATCCATGACTTTAATCCCTTGGTCTTTATCTACATCATTCATTGCTTGTTTGAAAGAAAATCGATCCTCTAAGCCATCATCTGGTATGATGACTTGAGTTTCAGTTAAACCCATGTACCGGTCCAGCTGTTGCACAACCCTTCCACTATGACGAGCCATTCTCAACTCTTGAGAAGGATGTGAAGTACCAGTTTCATCAATAATTATTGTTGATGGACCTGCTTTGTTAACAACTCTTGTTGATGCATTTTTTGTTTCTCTGTATATTTCCTCTATCACTAGCTTACTGCGAGGTTGATGATTCTTCATGTGGTCTTCCTCCAGGAAGGTTGCATTTGTCGATACAAATACCTTGTCTTCCTGAGGATCATAAACGAAACCACCATTCGTTCTTTTGGGTAGCCTACAAATAGGCATACTTTTGAACGACATTCAAACTTTTTAGAATTTTGCACCAACATATGTGTTGGGCAACCCCAAATTCTGAAGTGATGTAAATTTCCTTTACGTCTTCTCCAGAGCTCGTAAGGCATTTCAAAAATACTTTTCGGGGGAACCATCTTCAAAATATATGTTGCAGTCTAAACTGCATAACCCCAAAAAGAACTTGGCAACTGAGTTTAACTCATCATAAAACAAACCATGTCCAACAAGGTTCTATTTCTCCTTTCTGCCACACCATTTTCTGAGGTGTGCCAAGGGCTGTGAGTTGAAACTGAATTTCATGTTATATCAAATAGTTCTGGAATTTTATGTCCATATACTCGCAACCTCGATCTGATTAAAGTATTTTAATCTTTTTACCTAATTGATTTTCAACCTCAGCCTTATATTTTTTGAACTTTTCAAATGTTTCAGACTTTTGGTGCATCAGATAAATATACCCATATATGGAATGGTCATCAACGAAGCTGATGAAATATTCATACCCTCCTCTAGCTCTAACATTCATAGTACCACAAAGGTCTGAATGTACCAGCTCCAAGGTTCTTTGGCTTTAAGACCTTTTCCAGAAAAAGATCTTTTATTCATTTTACCCTCAAGACTGGATTCACAAGGTGGTAATGAATTGTCTTCTAACTTATTTAGATTTCCGTTCTTTACCAGTCTGTCAATCCTGTTTAGATTTATGTGACCTAGTCTCAAGTGCCAAAGATAGGCATTTGGAGAAACATTCCTTTTCTTATGAGTCTCAGCAATTTTTAGCATCTCTATGTTTAAAACGGCTTTAACCTCAGTCGGTTTTAACAAATGCAAGTTATTTTCTAATTTTGTAGACCAAATTTGGTTATTTCTTGTATTAATGAACACTTCATCATTTTCGATATAAGCTTTATAATTTTATTCTAGCAAACAAGAGATAGATATTAGATTCCTTTTCATAGAGGGAATGCAATACAAATTTTTCAAATGAATGTACTTATCTCCTATAAATAACTTCATATCTCCCACTACTTTAGCTTAAACAACCTCCCCGGTCTCTACATTAAAGATTGTTTCACCCTCTGTCAACTATCTCCAGGAACTTGTTTTCTGTGAGAAAGTACAAACACGATTAGTGGCACCTAAGTTAATTATCAAGGTTTTATCGTTTTCCACTAAACATGTTTCGATAACAAGTAAATCATATTTATCATGTTGCTCAAATATTGCATTCTCATCTATATTATTCAATGTTTTAGATGAGTTGGGAGAAAGAGGACAATCCTCTGTTAAAACTCTTTTGGTGTTAACAACTGCTAGTAATTTGTTTGTTGATTCGATTTTACCGTTAGTTAATTCAGAAGTGAGTATTCTAGAAGAATTCGGCATGCTGAAAATTTTAAACAAATTCTAATTTAGCAAATTGCAACTAAATCCAAAATCAAGTTTTAGAAAAAACAAGTAATAATGTACCCATAACCATCATTTATTTACAACGATACTATAGTGAGTCAGAATATGTGCTACTTAAGGGCAGTCAGATATTCCTTCACTAAAGCAAACAATTTTGACCAAAAACTATCTCCAGAATAACTCTTATTCCTATAGTCATTTAGTTACCATTTTTGGTCAGAAATTACTAACACTTTAGTAATTCTGTAAGTGTAACCCTCCGTTTCAGACGTCAGAGGTCAACCCCGACTATGTTACCAAAATGGAGAGTCAATGATGGGAATGGTGATAACAGGCAAAAATGCACGTTATTACAACACAAAGTTATAAAACAATGCAGGATTGTGTTGATAAAAATATACAATATTGCATTCAAAAGCATTAAGTTCACAACATTGCGATCGCATGCGTCCATCGCATTAAAACAGCTAATTTATGTATTTTTGTGCAGAAATGCGTTGACGCAAGGCATAAATGCGATCCAAACAAATTAATGTCCGAGCGCATTAAAAGATTGCGTTGACGCAAGGTATGCGATCATTTGCCCTCGTGAATATCTGCCCAAGAAGGTGGCCGCATAGAGCCGGCGCATCATGGTCGGCGCATCTGGGTGAAAAGTGTAATAAATCAAGATGGGACAGAAAGCTGATGACGGTCGATTATGAATTAAGTTGACAAGCCGTTAACAACCCACTGTAGCAAGTACACTCAACTTCTCGGTGACAAATATTCGGCGCATTAAACAGAGAATTAATGCCATTCAATTAGTCAATCATAAGAGAGAAGAAGCCTTTCACCCCGAAGCTCTATAAATTCCGAAATCCACTTTATGTGAAGGAGTTCATTCAGTTAGAAAATTTTCCCTATAGATAGAATGCCTTGTTCATAGTTTTCTTTTACTTAGAAGGCAGAAGCGAGTGAAGGGAGATTATACTGAGAGATCGTTCCGGTGAACTTGGAAGAGTGTCGGAAGTGTCGAAACCAGAGAGAGGGCCGACTCTTGCGGAAGAAAGAACATCTTTTGGGCATAATAGAGAGAAACGGTGTAAAAGCCTTGGGAAGCAAGGAATTGCTACCAGGCTCTCTACCTTATTTCCATTGTCATTTTGTACTCTGAACTTATTTATATAAATGGAAATTGCATCTTTATATCTGTTCACTCTCTGTACAATACGCATGAGTAGCTAAATCTATCGAATGGGTTGAGAAGCACTTAGCTAGCATAACTAGGGATCTTCATTCTATGCAATTATCTTGCATTATGTATGCATCATTCGTCCATTAGAGATACTCGGGAGGGTAGTCTAAGTATAGAATCTAGGCTTGGAAAATTCAGATTAGAATCTAGGCTCGGGAGAGTCAGATTAGAAACGCATAATCAAGAGATAGATGCTTAGGAATAATATTTGTTTTCTATTAACGCATCGCATGCATCCTAGAGATATGTTATGATTGTATGCGGTCACCTTGTCCTCGTGTGCATCTCGCATCATCGCATAGGCAAGAAGTAGAGACTTAGGAATAAGCTCTATAGACACTATCGCATTCATCACATGCGTCCTAAAATTAGAAGCCACTGCATTTGCATTGGAAAATGATTTGTTATCGCATGAGTGTAGCATGATCGCATAGTTTGAACACATTCTCGAGAAACGTCAGCTAAAGACCTTCTCAAACCATTCTGCTGCATACTCAGTGTATCTGTCACATAATAATTCTTATCTCAAATCCACTGCATACTTTTTATACTTTAAACAACAAACCAACCAAACCTTTAATTTATTTGTTACCGCAAAGTGATCTAAAAGTTACCACCGCATATTGTTTTCCTTAGTCCCTAAGTTCGACCCTATGCTTATCAGGAAACTTCAGTAGGATTTATACTTGGGTTCTACTAAGAAAAATTGTATGCACAATGCATATTCCACCATTGCATTCTATTCCATTATTTCATCGCATAAAATAACACATCATGTTTTTGGTGTCGTTGCTGGGGACTTCGGCAATACATTGTGCTAATGGTAATTTTCTAATTTTCTTTGCAGCTTTCAATCTCTGGCGAACTACGACCCAGAGATTGAAAGAACGTTTCGATGAAGACTAAGAAACAACCGCCAACAACAAGACAGAATTCCAAGAATGGCGGAACAACCGGAAGAAACGGCTGCAAACGCAAATAATATAATGGCCAACCCCATCCTCCTGGCGAATGACCGCAATAGACCCATTCGGGACTATGCGTCGCCCAACCTATATGATTTCTCCCCAGGAATCATGAGGCCAACGCTAGAAGGATCGAGGTTGAAATGAAACCAGTTATGTTACAGATGCTTCAACGGCCGCGTCAGTTTGGTGGAAGGCGTGGCGAGGACCGCATGCCCATCTCCGGAGTTTTATTGAAATATGCAACACTTTGTGTTCCTAAATATCTCTACCGAGGAGGTTCAACTAATGTTGTTCCCATTTCCTTAATGCGATCAAGCAAGAAAATGGACTTTTTCTCTCGAACCAGGGGGAGATAAAAATCGTAGGAACAAGTCATGGAAAAAGTTTCATGAGAAAAAACTTTCTTCCAACGGAGAAAGCAAGGAGGAAGTTAATATGAATTTTGAACAGGAAATTGATGAATCGGCTCAGCGAGCTTTGGGCGAGGTTAAGAGGCTGGTGAGAGATTGCCCGCATAACGGCTTACTAGACTGCTTATAGATGGAGATTTTCTACCAAGGATTAAACCCTGCATCACAGACGGCTGCCAGTGCGGCAGCAGCTGGTGGTCTACTTGATAAAACTTACGAAGAGGCAAAAAATATACTTGATCGCATTTCAAAAAATCATGAGGACTTAAGAAAAAGCGATCAAAGATTAAGAATTAAAGACCGTGACGCGAACAACGAGGCCATCGCATCCCTTTAGAACCAAATGACTGCGATGATGAGTTTCTTACAAGGCATCACAATTAATAGCACGACAGCGGAAAAAGGGCAGGTGAATGTAATTGCTCAAACATCCACAAGTTGTGTCATCTGTAGAGAAGCATATCCGCTGGAAGAATGCCCAGGAAATCCGCAATCAATATGTTTCATAAAGAATAACCCTTATTCTGATATGTACAACCCCAGGTTGAGAAATCACCCCAATTTCGCGTGGAAAAATCAATAACAAAGTTTTTAACTAGTGGTGCAAAAGGAGGGGCCACGGGGATTTTTCTCGCGAACAAACGGTCAGACGCACAACCAAGCCAGCAATTCGTAGGCACCGCAATCTTCATCCCTATAGAGCTTGCTGAAGTAGTATATTGAGAAGAATGAATCAGTGCTTCATAATCAAGCAACGTCTATATGAAATATTGAAATTCAACTAGGACAGATTGCGGGCAAACTCAAAAATAGACTGCAAGGAACGTTGCCGAGCTCAACTGAGCTCCCTTGCAACTCTGGGGGTATAGGAAAGGAACAATGCTTAGCAGTCTCTTTGTTAAGCAAAAAAATGACAGCGGAAGTAGGGGAGGAACCCGTCACGACCAACTTGGATGCGGTGACAACTAAGGACCTATTGACATTTGATTCAGAAGAGCCCGAGAAGATGAACCCAGAAGTTGCGTCCACCTTCAAGCCTCTAGAACGCAAGATAGAAGAAGTCCAGCTACCACCATTCCCGCAAAGATTGAAAAAGAAACAAAATGATGAAGAAAAGATTGCGACAGTTGCAGTAACGCAAAATGCTATGATCCCACAAAAAATGTGCGACCCAGGAATCTTCACGATACCATGCTCAATTGGATGGGTCTAATTGGTCAGGCACTATGCGATCTTGGGCCGAGTATAAACGTAATGCCGCTATCAATCTTCAACCGATTGAATATGAGCAAACTCACGCCCACGATGGAGACTCTCCTACTAGCGGATAGATCCCTAATACATACCGAGGGAGAGTTGAAAGATGCCGCAGTCTCAATTGACAAATTCATCTTGCCGGCAGACTTCATCATTTTGGATTATAAAGTGGACGAAGATGCACCCATCATATTGGGACGACCATTCCTCTCGACCAGGCACGCTCAAATTGATGTGCATAAGGGGGAAATCATAATGAACATCAATAGGGAAAAGCTCCGGATTAAGGCAGTTAAGATCCCAGAAGACCGAGAAAAGAAGAAAAAGCCGCCGTGGATGTAAAAAGTCCAGCTTGAAATAATCAGTCCCTGAGTTACTATGCGACTCAAACTCATCATGGACGCAATCCTTTTGAATATCTTTTTTTTTTCATATCAATGCTTCATGAACTTTTATTACCTTGTTTTTATCTGTTATCGTATAGTTGTCTTTTTATCTAAAAAAAAATGCGATTGCGGTGAACGATCGTGGTAAACGATTTTGTTAACTTTGTTTTATTATTATTTGACCCTCTCAATGTTTTTTTCGCAAACGATCGAGGTGAACGATTGCGGAGGCAGTACACGAAGACGCGACTACTTTATTCCATCACCGCTATCAAAGACAGCAGTTCGCCGTAAAGCAAGATGCATCCACAAATAATGCGGGCAACAACGCAAATTTGGGGGCTGTATCTTTCCTTGACCTCATTATTTCCAAATTTTGCACTATCTCATCGCATTTTAACTCTAAAACTTTTTATCATCACATCCTCCTGAGTCGGCGAAATCATTTAACATTGATTAATTTAGTAGGTCATCGCATTATTTCTCCTTTCCAATTATGATTTCAATGATGAAATGCATGCCTCTACTTTTTCCTTTATATTAAAGTTAACTTAATTTTAGGATAGTCAACTCATGAAATATTTATAGAAGTTAGTGGTCTGCTAGCTTTCTTTCAAACTGACTTTTTACGAAACTTACATAGAGCATCACATTACTTCTTTCAATCTTTTAGTAATGAGGACATTGCCACATTTTAAATTTGAGGGTGTAGTATTTATTTTCGACCTTTCTATTTTTAGCTGTTCAAAAATAAAAATCATAACATTGCGATTAGTTAGATATTCGCAAGACACCCGTGAGGCCAAGCCAAAACGAAGGTAGGAATCGTGATCAACACATAAATAAATGATCGCAACTCCACTGCCAAATGGGCATGAATTTAGATTGAGAAAGAGCGCCTTGCTCGTAGTTGGATGTCCGCATGACACACATGGGAGCAAATCAAAATGAAGGCTAGGCACTTGAATCAGCGCAAGGTCATAGAAAATAAAAAGAAAAAAAAATGTCTAAAATACGCAAGGATAAAAAACATTTGAAAATACCCCAGTGAAAAAGTTTTTTATTAAATAAATCATGCGATGCCCTGGAATCGGGTAAAGTCTTTTTGAAGGTTAAACTTCCGGTCCCTAAATTTTAGAAATATTTGAAAAGAGACCTGGATAAAAATTAAGGAAATTTTGGTGCATAGGATTTGAATAAGGCATCATTGAGAAATCTAGGAAAGAGAAGACAGTCGACTTTCTAAAGAAAATCTTTAGCTTATGCTTGAGGACAAGCATTATTTAAATTTGGGGGTGTGATAACAGGCAGAAATGCACGTTATTACCGCGCAAAGTTATAAAACAATGTAGGATTGCGTTGAAAAAAATATACAATATTGCGTCCAAAAGCATTAAGTTCACAACATTGCGATCGCATGTGTCCATCGCATTAAAAAAGCTAACTTATGTATTTTTGTGCAGAAAATGCATTGATGCAAGGCGGAAATGCGATCCAAAGAAATTAACGTCATAGCACATTAAGAGATTGTGTTGACGCAAGGCTACGCGATCATTTGTGCTCGCGAATATCTACTCAAGAAGGTGGCCACATAGAGCCGACGCATTATGGTGGGTGCATCTGAGTGAAAAACATAATAAATCACGATGGGACAGAAAGCTGGTGATGGTCGATTCCAAATTAAGTTGACAAGCCGTTAACGACCCATTATAGCAAGTACACTCAACTTCTCGGTGACAAATATTCAGCGCATCAGACAGAAAATTAATGCCATCCCATCAATGTAATCATAAGAGAGAAGAAGCCTTTCACCCCAAAGCTCTATAAATTCTGAAGGCCACCTTCAGTGAAGAAGTTTATTCAGTTAGATAATTTTCCCTATAGATAGAAGTAGCCTTGTTCATAGTTTTCTTTTACTTAGAAGGCGGAAGCGAATGAAGGGAGATTATACCAAGAGATCATTCTGGTGAACTTGGAAGAGTGTCGGAAGTGTCAAAACCAGAGAGAGGGCCGACTCTTGCAGAAGCAAGAACATCTTTTGGGCAGAATAAAGAGAACACGGTGTAAAAGCCTTGGGAAGCAAGGAATTGCTACCAGGCTCTCTACCTTTATTTCCATTGTCATTTTGTACTCTGAACTTATTTATATAAATGGAAATTGCATCTTTGTATCTGTTCACTCTCAGTACAATACACATGAGTAGCGAAATCTGTCGAATGGGTTGAGAAGCACTTAGCTAGCATAACTGGGGATCTTCATTCTATGCGATTATCTTGTATTATGTATGCATCATTTGTCCATTAGAGATACTCGGGAGGATAGTGTAAGGATAGAATCTAGGCTTGGAAAAGTCAGATTAGAATCTAGGCTCGGGACAGTCAGATTAGAAATGCATAATCAAGAGATAGAAGTTTAGGAATAAGCTCTGCTTGCTATTAACGCATCGCATGCATCCTAGAGATAGGTTATGGTTGTATGCGGTCACCTTGTCCTTGTGTGCATCTCGCATCTTTGCATAGGCAAGAAGTATAGACTTAGGGATAAGCTCTACAGACACTATCGCATTCATCGCATGCATCATAAAATTAGGAGCCACCGCATTTGCATTGGAAAATGATTTGCTATCGCATGAGTGTAGCATGATCGCATAGTTTGAACGCATTCTCAGGAAACACTAGCTAAAGACCTTNCATTTGCATTGGAAAATGATTTGCTATCGCATGAGTGTAGCATGATCGCATAGTTTGAACGCATTCTCAGGAAACACTAGCTAAAGACCTTCTCAACCCGTTCCGCCACATACTCAGTGTATTTGTTGCATAATTATTCTTATCTCAAATCCACCGCATACTTTTTATACTTTAAACAACAAACCAACCAAACCTTTAATCCATTTGTTACCGCAAAGTGATCTAAAAATTACCACCGCATATTGTTTTCCTTAATCCCTGAGTTCAACCCTGGGCTTACAAAGAAACTAATAGGATTTATACTTGGGTCCTGTTGAGAAAACTTGTTTGCACAACGCATATTCCACCATCGCATTCTATTCCATTATTCATCGCATAAAATAACGCATCAAAGGGACCTAAGAAATCCTATCCATTTCTGGAATTTAAGTTGTTTCGAATCCTATGTTACAACCCTTCGTGGGGATAGCCATCGTTAAACATCTAGCAAGGGCCACCTAAAGCAAACTAGCAAGCGCAACATAGAAATCTCATGGTCCAAACTAACGGAAAAGACCACAGGATATGTTGATACGTATCCTTAACCCACTTACTATGAACTACTACCCCCGCTCACCTTGTTATTGACTCATACAAAACACTTTCCGAATGGAGTAGTCAAGGTATAATCGACACGAAGCGTTGTATGGATCTCACGGTGTGAATTTTGTGGGGATGTGAAAGTTGAAATCAAAATGTATCATATACTTGATTCTTTTATTTGAAAGACTTCCTCTTATTCACTGAAATCCAGATTTATGCAAATACTTTCCGAATGGAGCAGCCGATGTATAATCGACACGAAGAACCGCTTAAATCTCGATTTTGAACTCTTAGGGATGTGAGAGCGAAAAATAACGTATCGTATACATTATTAATCTCCCACTGAAGTGTTCTTTTAATAACTTTATCATGTATAAGTTATTAAACTCCCAGTGAAGTGTTCTATTAATATGGGTAAATTATACTTAGGTTCTTTTCGGCTAATTAAAACAACCCTAAGTCTAAGTGATTTATCTAAGTATAACACTTATAATTGGATTTTAACCTACAATGTCTAGGTGATAAACTGTTTTATTACCACACACTGCTCACGTACGCTTATAAAACCAGTTAACAACATTAAAACATTCAGCCATAATCCCCAGGTAGGAGGTGTTCCATAGATTGTCAACTTAAGTACCTCCAGCCTTAGATAGGATTATTTACTGGTTGAGATTGTAACCAGGTTTTACAAGATGTCGACCTATTTTAACTTATTAAAACGAGTGATTAACTTACATGAGCATGTAGCTTATCTTCTTTATAGATTTTAATCTCTAACTCAATTTTATAGCAACTTATAAAAATTAGACATGCTTTTACATCCACAACATGCATCAAAGGCATTCAAATTTAATATAACAGTTATATTAAATAACAAAAACCCTAAACATGCATTCTATACATTATAACAGATTATAACATATACATAATGTATGTCACATGCTTCCTATGGTGGGATTTTAAATCCACATGGCATACTGTATGCACATACAAGATTTATTTAGATATAACATACATCACATGCATAAATAATTAAACACATACTGATATAGTTTTAGTTTTGACACAAATAAGCAAACAAAGGCCTAAGAAATACAAAACAGCAAGAAACAGATCTAAACCACTTCCGGACCGCTCGAATTGCTCCAAACCAAAATCAAACAGCTTGAATCGGGTCAAGTTCGAAGAAAACCAGTCAAACTAGTCAATCCTCGATGGTTCTCGCTCAATCAACGACTCAAACTCGTCAAAATCGGTTAAAAAATCTCACTCAAACTCGATCTCTCGCTCCTAGCTCGAAATCTCGCTCAAACTCGATTCAAAATCTCGTTCGAACTTGATCCCTCAGTCAAAATTCCATTAGAATCTCACTCGAACTAGAAATCCCGCTCAAACTTGATTCAAAATCTCGCTTGAACTTGAAATCTCGCTCGAAATGAAATATCGCTTGAAACTTGAAATCTCGTTACTTGTACATAGAATTTCGCTGGAATTTTGAAAATCTCGCTCTCGCTCAAGGGCAATCTCGCTAGCTTTGACATTGAATCTCATTGGAATTGTGAAAATCTTTCTCTCGCTTGAACTTCGAACAGAAATCTCGCTCTTGCTTAAGGGAAATCTTGCTAGCTTTGAACAACGAGATTTGAATAAATGCTGAAGAACTGATTCCTGCTGCTCGACCTTCTTCACTTCTTTCTTCAATTACAACTTAATTTCAACTCTAATGACTCCAAATAAATTACAGACTCTTGAGCACACATATAAGTTCATCAAATAAGAGCCAATTACAAATTTAATCAAGGAATCAAAGAGAAATTAAATGCCAAAACTAAGAAAACCATATCAGTTCACCATTTGCATATAACTCATGAAAAAAACACCCACCACACCAAAATTAAACCAAATTGAAGCTTAAATAATGCTCTGATACCAATTGAAGGAGCGTATCAACATGCAACAAAAGCAACAAGGATCAATAAGCATTCTAATTCATTAATTTTTGCTGTAAATAAAGCATGCTCATACAATAATAAGAGGGTTTCAAGTCATACCTTTGTAGAACATCTTTAATCTCAAATTCATCTGCAAGTCTTCTCTAAATCTTCTTGTGAACCATCTCAAATCTTCCTTACTATTCTCTTGGAGCTTTAGATTGAGTTGTGAGACTCAAAATAAGCTTGAATGAAGGGAATTTGGAGAAGAACTCAACGCTACATCCAATTGAAGAACACTTTCTTCAACTCAAAATTTTTAGTAAAAATTCAACTGATGCATACCATCTTCTCTATTTTTTGCAGGACATTCATGCAAAGAAGAAGGCTGCATGAGATGCAACTCATGCTTGGAGTATTGAAGCAAGAGCAAGTGGGATTGTTGTGAGCAACTTGAAGGTGTTAGTGGAGAAATCCAACTTTTCTCTTTTCTTGTGCTTTCCCAATTTTGATTTTCAAAAATGATTTCTAAAATCAATTTTGTTTTTCAAAACTGAAAAAAATTATTAATTTTACAAAATTAATTTCATAAATTAAATTTGTAATAAAATTAATAATAAATGATTAATTAAAAATTTTAATTAATTCTAATTAATTTAATATCAAATATTAAATTAATTTTACACAAATTTCACCTTCATGAATTTAATATTTAAATCATATTTAAATATTAATTAAATTCTCCAATTCCGTTTAATTCCAAAATGAAATGTGTAATTATATCTCATATAATTACTAATTCCCTTAATTATAATTTGAACGTTTCAAATTAACTTATCATGCTACTCTAACGCTAATCCATTTACGAGCTAGTAAGGGGACCACACGGAAAAGATCAAGGAATATAAGGCAAAGTTTGAGAACCAATTAGGTAAAAAGATTAAAACACTTTGATCAGATCAAGGTGGCGAATGCATGGACTTAAAATTCTAGGACTATTTGATAAAACACGGAATTAAGTCACAAATCACAACACCTAGAACAGCTCAACAAAATGGTGTTGCAGAAAGGAGAAATAGAACCCTATTGGACATGGTTCGTTCTATCGTGAGTTATGCTCAGTTGCCATGTTTTTTTGGGGTCATACAGTAGGGATTCTAGTGTATATATTTAACATAGTTTCCTCAAAAAGTGTTTCAGAAACACCTTACAAGTTATGGAGAGGACATAAAGGTAGTTTACGTCATCTCAGGATTTGGGACGCCCGATTCATGTGTTGGTACAAAATCCAAAGTTGGAACACCGTTCAAAGGTATGCCTATTTGTAGGCTATCCCAGAGAGAAAAAAGGTGGTTCTTTTATGATCCTCAAGAAGATAAAGTATTTGTGTCGACAACTGCAACATTTCTGTAGGAAGACCACATTAAAAATCATCACCCTCGCAGTAAGGTAGTATTAAGTGAGATAACAAAAGAAACTAAAGATAAATCAACAAGAGTTGTTGATCGAGCAGATCCTTCAATAAGAGTTGTTGATGGAACTGGTACTTCACATCCTTCTCAAGCGTTGAGAATCCCTCGACATAGTAGGAAGGTTGTGCAATAGCCTGACCAGTACATGGGTTAACTAAAACTCAAGTCATCATACCTAATGATGGCTTAGAGGATTCATTGACTTTTAAACAAGCAAAGGGTGATGTGGATAAAGTAGAAATTCTGGTTCTATATATTGATGATAATCTACTCATTGGGAATGAAGTAGAATTTCTTCCTGACATTCAGACATGGCTAGTCACACAATTCCAAATGAAGGATTTGGGAGAAACACAGTATGTTCTTGGGAACCGAACCGTTCAGAACCATAAGAACAGAACGATAGCCTTATCTTATGCATCATATATAGACATTATGTTGTCTCGATATCGAATGCAAGATTCCAAGAAAGGTATGTTGCCTTTAAGGCATGGAGTTCATCTTTCTAAGGAACAGTGTTCTAAGACACCTCAAGAGGTTGAGGTTATGAAAAGAATACCATATGCATCAGCAGTAGAGAGTTTAATGTACACCATGTTTTGTACTCATCTCGACATATGCTATGCAGTTGGAATTGTCAGCAGATATCAGTCTAATCCTGGATATGATCATTGAACTACTGTTAAAAATATCATCAAGTATCTTCGGAGAATGATGGACAATATGCTCGTGGATGGTGCTAAGGATCTGATCCTTACTGGATACACTGATTCTGACTTTCAGACCGATTTAGATTTTAGGAAATCTATTTATAGGTCAGTATTCCCTTTTAATGAAGAAGCTATAGTGTGAAGGAGTATCAAGCAAAGTTGTATTGCTGACTCCACCATAGAAGCTGAGTGTGTACACCAAGGAGACGTGATTGTCATGTAGATTTTCTCTAAAGACAACTTGGCTGATCCATTTACAAAGGCCCTCTCAGCTAAAGTGTCCGAGGGCCACCTAGTGGGACTAGGACTGCGAAATAGATTGAACTAGGGCAAGTGGGAGAAGTAATGTATTGTATTTACTCTCTCATTACTCAACATTGTATATATATATTTGTATATATATGTAAAACTCCACTGGAGTTTTAGTCCAAGTGGGATTTTGTTGGGTTTTATGTCCTAAAACTCGTGATTTATAAACAATAAACTTATTATTATATCGTTAAAGTTGTTATTGGATATATGAATTGCTTATTTCGTTTTAGAAATAAATCCAATAAACTAAAAGATCCATGACTATTACATGAGTAACAGAACTTTATGTGGAGATATAAGAGTGGATCAAGTTCGAGTAAATAGTCAAAATGATCTATAGGATACAAATAAGGTTGGATGTCTTATTCTGGTAACACTATTGGATGCGACCCACTCTGTAGTTGTTACAATTTATTGTAAAGTGCTACAAACGAACTGATCCTGATTCGTTAATCTATTGACATGAGGAGCGGGGGCATTCTATGCAATGAGTTTTCATATGATCAAACCAAGAATTAAGTTACTCTTACTTTATAACATTGTTTACTGTTTAAGACTGACTATTCCAAAGCGATGACCTAAGTAACTTGACTTTAATCCTGAGCTAACCATGAACTCTTATTTATTCGGGATTATCCTTAGATTTTCATGGGTGGGGGTTGGCTTAATAGCGCCAGCTCAATAAGCCTCTCATTTCAAGTGTAAGATCGGGTAGATAGCTGGGGACTTAGGGTGCAAGATGGAATTCACTCCTACCCATTTTTAAGGATAGTAGAGAGGTTGTTCCCTTAAGTGCTGACTCCGAGTCTTGAACAAGGGGCCTCACCCTCTCATTGGCTCGAGAGGGACTCGTTTTTGTGATTGGATCACAAACCAATTGTTCATTAGAGGATCGCTGGGACTTAAGAAGTAAGATGTAATCTCAGGGGTAAAACAGCTTTTGACCCAACTGTTATTACAAACAACCTATAAGGGTTAACTTACTAATCATGGTTATATCGAGTTGACATAATATATCTACAATGTGGGAAGTGCAACTACTGGGCTTTAGTGGAGTAACCCAGTAGTTAACAAATGGTGGTTAATTAGGTTAAAGAGTTTAGTCGGTTAATCGCAGATCATTGAAGACTATGATCTGTAGGTCCATGAGGTCCCTCTACTAGCTCATATTGGACTAAACCTTAGAACAGTGTGACACAAATTTGAATTGTTCAAATTCGGGTTTTGGAGCAAAGCGGTAAATATATACGATATATTTAACCTAATGTTTAATTGTGAATTAAAAATAAAGAGAGAAAAAAAGAGATATTTAAATAAGATTTAAATATCAAGATTATGAATAGAGATTAATATTCATTGCGATTACTGTTGGATTTAATATTAAATTAAATTGATTAAATTATTTAATTTAATAATATAATATTAATTTTAAAATATTAAACTATAGGTTATATGTTATATTTGATATAACATATAATTTAATATAAATATAATATGATAAATTAGTTGTCATATTTATTTATATTATTTTATTATTATTTGAATAATAACATCCCCATCTTTTCTCTCCAACCACTTTAGTGGGTGGTTATTAATTTATGGCAAGAGGAATAAAAGAAAAGTGTTATTCTCTTCTTCCTTAACAATTTGCTATTGCAGATTGAACGATTGAGAAGTGTTTTATGTTCTTGTGTTCTTCAGGGAGTTCTCAATCTTCTTCTTCCTCCAAAAACTTCCCCTCAAACAAAAATAGTCAGAGCCCACCACTCATGGGTTCTCATCTCGAGAATACCAAGGACTCTTTGTGGTTATGTCCGATTTTTTGTTCAAGAAAATCTTGATGAAGGCCTTCAAGAAGTTGTTATTTCTGTTCAAGGGAGGATTCTTGAAGAAAAAGGTCTTCAAAGGTAATGTATCTTAAACCCTTTTCTTGAAAAAGCATGCTGTAATTTAATTTCGAATGTATGTCTTGTCACATCCCCTCCCAAACTATCCTCATAACCTGGACGAAGATGTGATGGTAGAAGTTACTAGCTCTGTTGCCAGCACTTACCACCCTAACCCTCTAACCTGAGTGCCAACCTGATAAATATTATTAATGCATATAAATAGCTCACCTTTAAAAGGCTTCGTGTACATTATATGATCACACGCAAAACAATCATAACATAATATCTACAAGTAGAATATTTACAGTTGGACCCAAACTTCACTAGCAAATCCCTAATCCTCCTCAAAACATGTGTACATAGATATAGGCCGTCAACCTATGTTTTTCTTAACAAGTCGGGCCTTTTAGTGGCAAGCAGCAGCAGGATCAACCTTGAGTAATTTGACCGCTACCTGGAAAAGGAGAACATGGAAAATCTGTGAGCTATTAGCCTAGTGAGTGACTATAAAAACATATTACACCATGCTTTACATTATTATAAACATGAAAATGTATTGAGGAACATCTCAAGCAACTTCCTTTAAACATAAACATTAATAAACATTCTTAAGCATCATTAAATCTTAGTTGGGAACGAACATACCTCGCTCTAGGCCCCAACATTTGAATTGACTAAGAGACCCATACTTCGGCCTCTCATTCAGAACTACCTACGTGCACATGGAATTATCTAAGTACCGTCAACACCTTAGGTACTATTACCCAGATACCTTCTCCGTGTCCTTCAGTACTGGGTTCTTTTCTAGCATCAAATCAAGCTTTAATAGTAAAACATTTACATCAAGAATCATTCTATCATATCCTTTCTCCAGGGACGCATGCTTCATCATAGGAACTTACTTTGGTAATGAATTTACAATATACCTCGGCATGCATTACCACATATACAAGCTGGAGAAGAAATGTTACACAATTCATTAAACATTTGTTGCTTGAGAAAGTACAAACTCATTATCAATCTCACTGTAAATTGCATGGTTTTTTATACATAAATATTGAAAGCATTAAGTTCATTTTAGTCACTCACAGCTTGTCAAGGCTCTTAACAGGTTCAGGGCTCTTAATGGGTTATACGCCTCTCCTAGCTCCTCTTGGCCTGAAAGGACATAATTCCTGATTAGATTCCTTAGGATTCCCATCAAAATGCTTCAAATAGTTTGTTTACTAATGAAACCTTCATCAACAAAATCAACATTACTAGCGAGATGATAATTATGAGCGAGATCATCCTCATGAGTGAGATTCTCATGGGCGAGATTTACCACTTCCAGCGAGATTTGTGTCTTCACCAATGAGATTCAATCAAAAATTTTCAGCGAGATTCCCTTCTTGAACGAGATTCAGCATAAAACCTGCGAGATTATCATCCTCAGTGAGATTCTCATCTTCCCTATCTCGCTCTAACTATCCATGGTGAGGTGCTTGCTTGATCTTCCCAAGCAGCTGCCTGCTTAGGCACTAATTTCCTGTTTCAACTTCAAAAATTCATAACTCAAAATCCAGAACTCTTTCCTAGAAACTTCATTCTACAAACATGTTTAGAAATGAGTATCTTTCTTACCTTAAAATATCAGCCCTAATTTCATTGTAATTTTTCCTGGAGATTCTAATCTTCACCCCTGGCCTTGATTAATCCGAGAATCTGCCTCTTCTGCAAATTTTTTACTTTTCGCTCTTCTTCCTATGAGATCTTTGTCCGGCAGTCGAACCTCAAAAACTAGATTCTCTAAGATTTCCTAGCACCGATCTCACTTAATTTGCTCAAGTCATTTGCCAAAATCGAGCTTCTAAAGTTCTTCTTCCTTTTATACTTCCTGCCGCCTCCCATGTTTAAAGGTCAAACCGCCACCTCATCCAGCACTAACATAGTGCTTCCTGCCAAACTCAGCTACTAAATCTCTTTAGTTTTTTCTTTCTTCTTCTTTCTCTTTTTTCCTTCATTTGTAATTCCCTATAACTACAGCATAAATTTCCACTTATAAAATAATTAATATAACATCCTCATGACTAAACATACTTATATAAGAAACGTAGAATTCAGGGTTTACAATTACCTCCCCTTTAATTTGAGGATATCTCTTTCTCATTTGCTCTTCAGGTTCCCAAGTTGCTTCCTCGATTCCATGATTACGCCATAATACCTTCACCAAAGGAATCGTCTTTTTTCTGAGTACCTGGTCTTTCCTGTCTAAAATCTCGATGGCCTCTTCTTCATAAGATAAATCTTCTTTGAGTTGTACTGGTTGTGCTGCTAGTATGTGTATAGGATCAAGCACATACTTCCTTAAAATTGACACATGAAATATGTCGTGAATACGTGTTAGCTCTATAGGTAACTGCAACCTATATGCTGTTGGACCAACTCATTCCATAATCTCATATGGTCCGATGTATCGGGGACTTAACTTCCATTTCCTCTCAAACCAGAGAATTCCTTTCCATGGGGACAATCGAAGAAATACTTGATCCCTGACTTCAAATTCTAGTTCTCTTCTTCGCTTATCTGCATAGCTCTTCTGTCTGTCGCGATCTGTCTTAAGGTTATCTCTGATAAGCTTCATATTCTCAATTGTCTGTTGAACTTATTCTGGCCCCAGCAATTTCCCTTCTCCCACTTCATTCCAACATACTAGGATCCTGCAAGGTCGACCGTACAATGCTTCATAGGGAGCCATTTCGATACTAGAATGGTAACTTTCTTGTACACAAACTCAACCAATGGTAATTGCGTATCCCAGCTTTCTTTAAATTGTAACATGCAACTTTTAACATATCTTCCAGTGTCTGTATAGTTCTTTTCGACTGTCCATCTGTTTGTGGATGAAAATCTGTACTAAAATGCAGTTTAGTCCCCATTGCCTTCTACAGGCTAATCCAGAAATTTTAAGTAAACCTTGAGCCTCGATTTGATACTATCAAAATTAGGGCTCCATACTAACTGATTATCCTGTCCACTTAAATCTTAGCTAGACAATCTAGTGTAAAAGTAACTTTTACTAGTATAAACTTGGCCGTCTTGGTTAGTCTATCGACTAACACCCACATGTCATCGTATTCTGAGGGTGTCCTAGGCAATCCAAACACAAAGTCCATTGTCACATACTCCCATTTCCACTCAGGCACTGGGAGTGGGTTTAGTAATCCTGCTGGCCTTTGCCTCTCAGGATTCACCTGTTGACAGACTAAACATTGATCCACATATTCTGCTATGTCTCTCTTCATCCCAACTCACCAGTAAGATCTCTTCAAGGTTCTATACATCTTTGTGCTTCCTGGATGTATAGCATAAGCAGAATCGTGTGCTTCTTATAGAATGGCTTGCTTAAGTTGTAGCTTATTAGGCACACACATTCTTCCATCCTTTTCTAGTACATTATCTGCTCTCAATTGGAAGTCAACTCTGATTCCCTTACTTACATCATCAGCAATTTTCTGAAGATCAGGGTCTTTCAACTGATCCTTCTTAATCTCTTCTATTAAGGTAGGCCTTACCTGGAATGTAGCTATCAATTCTTCTGACTATCCCACTGATAAGCCGGTTCTAGACATCCTGAATTCTTGCAATAACATTCCCCTCACTGATCCAATAATGGCCCTGGATCCTGAGGATTTCCTACTTAGCACATCTGCTACAACATTCGACTTACCAGGGTAGTACTTGATGTAGCAGTCATAATCTTTGATCAGCCCAATCCATCTTCTCTATCTTATATTCAACTCTTTTTGATAAAAAAATATACTTTAGGCTTTTGTGATATGTGAATATTCTACAACGTTCTCCGAATAAATAATGTCTCCACAGCTTCAGAGCCAAAACAACTGCTGCCAACTCTAGATCATGCATAGGATAAATGCTCTCGTGCTTCTTAAGTTGACGAGAGGCATATGCAATCACTTTCCCATCCTTCATCAACACATATCCCAGTCCCTATCGGGATGCGTCACAATAAATCTCAAATTCCTTACCTGGAGTAGGCAAGGTAAGCATTGCCGCTGATACTAGTCTATTTTTCTGCTCCTGGAAGTATGCTCACAATCCGACGACCACTCAAACCTCACGCCTTTCCTAGTTAGGTTTTTCAATGGAAGGGCTATCTTAGAAAAACACTCCACAAATCTCTTGTAGTAACCTACCAAACCTAGGAAAGTGCGTATCTCTGAAACAGTCATGTGTCATTCCCAGTTAACTATGGCTTCCATCTTCTAGGGATCTACACTAATACCAACCGCTGAGACAACATGCTCGAGAAATACAACCCGATCTAACCAAAAGTCACACTTGCTAAACTTAGTATACAACTGCCTATCTCATAACGCTGGAGCTCCCCAAAGTGATACACTAGGTCGAATGTATCCCTTTTCAATTAACTCTTGTAGTTGAACCTTTGATCCCTTTAACTCAGCTGGCGCCATTCTGTACGGTGCCTGCGATATAGGAGTTATTTCTGGAATTAAGTCATTAGTAAACTCCACTTCTCTATCAGGTGGGAATCTCGATAATTCTTCAGGAAATACATCCCGAAACTCATTTATCACTAGGACGTCTTCTGGGTTTAGCTCTTTCCCTTGAACAATCACTACATGAGCCAAATAGGCCCTACATCCCTTACTCAGCAGCTTCCTAGCCTTCACTGCTGATATTAGACTTCCCACAGTCAATCTTTTGCTTCCTATCAGAATTACATCTTGGCCATTTGATTTTCTGAACACTACCTCTTTCTTGTAGCAATCCAACGTGGCACGATATTTACTTAGGAAATCCATCCCTAGGATAGCATCAAACTCTAGCAAATCTAATGGAAGTAAATAAACATAAAAGTCTTGACCATTAATCAGCATCTCACAATGTTTATAACATTCCTTTACTATTATCACATCTCCCATAGGGGTAGAGATATATAATTCTTTAGACATATGCTCAAACAACCTATCTATACTAGATGCAAACATGCTGGATTTAAATGAATGTGTGGCATAAGGGTCAAATAAAACATAAGCAGGCTGTCCACATAATGTTACATTACCGATCATAACATCTGGAGACTCTGCCACCTCCTGGTGTGTCATGGCATAGACTCGCCCTTGCTGCTGGGGTCGACCTACGACAACTTTCTGCTTGGCACCACATGACACTTCACCTCGATTTCCAGTGCCCTTCGGTTGGTTAACTGTCTGAGAGGTTGTCTGTCGTGCTGTTGGGGCTTCCCTATTCACCTGGGGACAATCTCTCTTGAAATGCCTTGCTTGACCGCATTGGAAACATACCCCTTTGCCACTATAGCACACTCCAAGATCCCTCTTACCACAACTAGGGCATATCGGTTTCCTGTCTATACTGGCTATCGACTCACCAGCTCGTGGCATCTCTAGTCGCTGACTGCATTGGCCGAAGGTCTCGATTTCCTCTTCTTGGATCCCTGCCAACTCGTACCCCTGAATTGGCTTCCACTAGTCTGACTCGCAATTGGGGGTCGGGACCCCCTATCTCTCGATGCTACTACAGCCTTACCACCCCTTTGCAACCGCTCATCATCTGCTAAACTCCGATCGACTCGTGTCGTCATTTCTACTAACGAATTAAAGTCTAACCAATTAGCCGTAGATGTCACCGGATTTCTAATCTCTTTCCTCAATCCTTGCTCAAACTTCTTGCATCTATCACTTTCAGCAATCATCGGCAAAACATATTGTGATAATTCTGTAAATTTTTGCTCATATTATGCTACTAACATCGTTCCCTATGCCAGTCTGAGGAACTCATCCCTCTTCGCATCTCGGAACGATCTGGGATAATATTTTTCTTCGAAGGCCTTCCTAAACTCAAGCCATAACATCACATTTGTACTAGCTCGTCTGGTGGATATCACCTTCCACCATTTCTCTGCTCATTTATGTAGTAGAAATGTGGCTAATCCTACCTTCCTTCCTCTGGACAGCCCATAACATTAAAACATTTTTCAATTACATCCAGCCATAACTCGGCTTCAACTGGGTCTACTGTACACTCAAATGTCACAGCCCCTAGGGCTTTAAACCTCTCAATGCCATAATATTTCTTCTCTGGGTTGGCCCGTACTGAGCCTACACTGGCTGCCAATGTGAAACCCGGATCTCCATTTTCCTACTTAAGTAAGTGATTAAGGGGTTAATTAGGAGAAAGTTAAATCCTATGTTATGTAAATAATCTAATAATTTTACAATTTTCATAATAACTGTAATAATTGTAACCTTCTGTGGATCAACAATTAGTAAGAGTGAATGTAAACTATAATGGCGTAAGTATTATAGTTACAATAACCATATTTGATCCTGGAGTACGAGTAGAGAGGACCCTAAAAGGATAAAAAGAAGAGAAAACCTTGAAAACTTAAATCCTGAATAGTGAAGAAAGGATTGAAGAACTGAGGAAAATATAGAAAAATATTAGGAAAATTCGTGTGGAAGTTGCAGAGATAAACCATATTCACAGTAACTAACGAGATTAAAAAGAATGAGAGTGGAGAGACGACACCAGCGAGAGTGGAGGCAGCGAGAGAATGGGAGAGAGCGAGATTGATTTGAGCGAGAGAATGGGAGAGAGAGCGAGAGTTTGAGCAAGGAAGTTGGAGAGAGCGAGAGTGGAGAGAGCGAGAGTTTGAGTGAGAAAATTGGAGAGAGCGAGAGTGGAGAGAGCGAGACTGTTAGCGAGAAAGTGGGAGAGAGCGAGAGCAGCCTAAACACCTCATTCGAACGTCACGCCCACGCGATCGAAGGAAACCGCCTATGCATCGAACGACCGAGCATTTATGCGTTGAATTTGGCCACGATCTTATAGATTATGCATTGAAAACCCTAAATTGAATACAAAAAAAGCTTGAAGACGTAAGGGCAAACGTCAATTAAAATTTAGATGTCCGATTAAGAGAAATTCTTGAACCCTAAGAAATTGTGTTGGATGCGTTTGGGAAGAACACATTGAACCAAGGTGAAGTCAGCTTACGTTGATAAAGAGAGGATTAAACATTTGGCCATGAAGCCAAGTAGGTGGTGTCAACACCATAGGAGGTTTGGACGCCTATAAATAGAGCCTTTGGGATTTCATTTTCAAATCACAAATCCTAAAATTCGTAAAGAGAGGGGGAGAGTAGAGTGCATTGGACAGTGAGGGTGGAGGAGAATGAATCAACTTGAGATGAGAAGATTTCCCATCTACTCGAGCGTTTGATGTAATTCCAAAGCCATCAGAAAGATAAGAGAGTCTAGTTTTCATGGTGAGTCTTCTGGAGAACAATATCTAACGAATTTGGTTGGGTAATGAGAAAAAGACAGAGGGGTCGAGCTATCGGGTAAGCTGGGCCAGTCTTGATGTTTACATGATTCCGGCTAAACCATGAAGAGTTATGAGCTAAGGTTTTATGGTAAGCTTTTTGAGACATTTTAGAATAGTTTTGTGGAAGGACGTATCTCAAAATAAGGTTTATAACTATGAGTAATCTAAGCTGTAAGTTGGATCTAGATTCTAGGGGTAAAAAGGGAGCCCGAGGTAGAAAAGGGAACTATTAGAAAAGCTTCTAAGCAATTAAGGTGAGTGCTATAGCTTTGATCATTAACACATAGTGTGAGTGTTATAGCTTTGATAATTAACACATAGTGTGAGTGTTATAGCTTTGATAATTAACATATAGTGTGAGTGTTATAGGGTTATAGTTTCGATATATCGTGGGCGTTATGTTGCTTTGATAAATAAAGAATATTGTGTGTTTATACAGTGTTGATAGTAAATGCATATTATGAGTATTCACTTATATATGCATCTGTAGATACAAAATACATGCTTTTGGTGATAGGATGATTGCCATGATATTGTTTGTGTGTGACTGTGGAAACTGAGATTATACCTGGGATGTGGTTAGCATGCTTAACAAAAGGTGCTTTGTGGGAAATAATGGTCACTTCGGTCGGAAGGAAATAATGGTCGGCTTCGATCGCCGAAAATAATAGTCGGTGACGACCGGCGGAAAATATGGTCAAGTACCTAAGCATTGCTAGCGGGATAAATAAAATGGTCGATGTGCATATTGGCAGGAATTGGGTCATAGGAAGGTTTCCATAGATGATTGTATTGATTGATGATATGATATGCATGCTACGTGTAGCTTTTGGGATAAAATTACTGGTTGCATGATTAAATCTTTGACTGTGCATGAGTTATAATGCGAGTGTTGGCATGTGATTGATTTCCCAAAAATGATGATTTTCAAAGTGAATTTCATCTTAAAAGAACCACTCACTGGGCTTAGTAGCTCACACTCTTCAAAATGTTTTCTTAATCCCCCCCCCCAAGGTACGGAAGATGAGGAGTTCCAGGGTGTTGCTAAGGTCAAGGTCTGCCACGTGCACCAATTACACTTCCGGAGGTTTTTACGGTTGTCGTTGTAAATTTTATTGTTAAGTCCTTAAGTTGTATAAACATTATAGCACTTCGTAATAAAAGATGGGCCTACTTAACCCGTTATAGTTTATCTCCTTGACTTAATCATTCCGCTGTGTATAAGTTATAGTATGGTATCAAAGTTATTTCGCAAGAATCATTAGGCAGTAAGTGTCAGCTCAAGGGTTGATAACTACTACAATCGCATCCCTCTTCCAGGCTAAGAAGGTGGTATGGGGGCGGGGTGTGACAGCCAACCTCTGCACTATCCTGGCAAAAAGTATATCTTCTAGTTTGGAATCTGCCCTTCCTTGGGGAGTATTAGACTCTAACCTCCAGGTGGGTTCTTTCTAACCTCCGGGCCTCAATCGGTAGGGCCAATATTCCTGCCTCTTGTCTGCCACTTTGACTCAGCATTCCACCTATTACAATGTACACATGTTAGGGACTCATACTTTAGGGACTTAGACTTATGCATGAGCTTTCCCTCTCATTCCCAAAACCTTATGCTCTGATACCAACTTGTCACATCCCCTCCCAGATTATCCTCATAACCTGGACGAAGATGTGATGGTAGCAGTTACTAGCTTTGTTGCCAGCACTTACCACCCTAACCCTCTAACCTGAGTGCCAACCTGATAAATATTATTAATGCATATAAACAGCTCGCATTCAAAAGGCTTCATGTACATTATATGATCACATGCAAAACAGTCATGACATAATATCTACAAGTAGAACATTTACATTTGGACCCAAACTTCACTAACAAAGCCCTAATCCCCCTCAAAACATGTTTACATAAATATAGACCGTCAACCTATTTTTTCTTAACAAGCTGGGCCTTTTAGTGGCAAGAAGCAGCAGGATCAACCTTGAGGAATCTAATTGCTACCTGGAAAAGGAGAACATGGAAAACCTTTGAGCTATTAGCCTAGTGAGTGACTATAAAATCATATTACACCATGCTTTACATTATTATAAATATGTAAACATATTGAGGAACATCTCAAGCAACTTCCTTTAAATATAAACATTAATAAACATTCTTAAGCATCATTAAACCTTAGTTGGGAACGAGCATACCTCGCTCTAGCCCCCAACGTCTGAATTGACTAAGAGACCCATACTTTGGCCTATCATTCAAAACTACCTACGTGCACATGGAGTTTTCCAAGCATCGTCAACACCTTAGGTACTTTTACCTAGATACCTTCGTCCTTCAGTACCGGGTTCTTTTCTAGCATTAAATCAAGCTTTAATAGTAAAACATTACATCAAGAATCATTCTATCATAGCCTTTCTCCAGGGACGCATGCTTCATCATAGGAACTTACTTTTGTAATGAATTTGCAATATATCTTGGCATGTGTTACCACTTATACAAGCTGAAGAAGAAACGCTATGCAATTCATTAAACATTTGTTGCTCGAGAAAGTACAAACTCATTATCAACATCATTGTAAATTGCATGGTCTTTTATACATAAATATTGACAGCATTAAGTTCATTTTAGTCACTCACAACTCGTCAGGGCTCTTAATGGGTTATACGCCTCTCTTAGTTCCTATTGGCTTGAAAGGACATAATTCCTGGTTAGATTCCTTAGGATTCCCATAAAAATGCTTCAAATAGTTTGTTTACTAATGAAACTTCATCAACATGAGCGAGATGATTATTATGAGCGAGATCATCCTCATGAGCGTGATTTACCACTTCCAGCGAGATTTGTATCTTCACCAGTGAGATTCAGTCCAAAATTTTCAGCGAGATTCCCTTCTTGAGTGAGATTCAGCACAAAACCAACGATATTATCATCTTGAGTGAGATTCTCATCTTCCTTATCTCGCTCTCGCTCTCAATGGTGAGCTACTTACTTAATCTTCCCAAGCAGCTGCCTGCTTACGCACCAATTTCCTATTTCAATTTCAAAAATTCATAACTCAAAATCCAGAACTCTTTTCAAGAAACGTCCTTCTACAAACATGTTTAGAATTGAGCTATCATTCTTTCCTGAAAATATCAGCCCTAAATGTCTTGCAATTTGGCCTGAGGCTTCCAATCTTCACACCTAGCCTTGATTGATCCAAGAATCTGCCCCTTCTGCAAATTCTTTACTTTTCACTCTTCTTCCTATGAGATCTTTCTTCGGGAGTCCAACCTCAGAAACTAGATTCTCCCAGCTTTCTAACGACACCGATCTTCTTTAATTTTCTCAAGTCATTTGCCAAAACTGAGCTTCGAAAGTTATTCTTTCTTTTATACTTCTTGCCGCCTCTCATGTTTGAAGGTCAAACCACCACCTCATCCAGCACTAACTTAGTGCTTCTGGCCAAACTCATCTACTAAATCTCTTTAGTCTTTTCTTTCTTCTTCTTTCTCTTTTTTCCTTCATTTGTAATTCCCTGTAACTACACCATAAATTTTCCACTTATCAAATAATTAATATAACATCCTCATGGCTAAACATACTTATATAGGAAATGTAGAATTTGAGGTTTACATATCTAATTTTTGTTTATTGTAAACTTTGTTTTCAATAATTAATGGAATTTAGACGATCTTCTTCCGCTCATGGTTCTCCTCATACGAGTTCCTTCAATATGGAGATGGCAATGAGTCAGGTGACTTCTGCTATACAAACCTTGAAAAAAGATAAGTTTCCTAGTTGTCCTAAGAAAAATCTTAAGGAATATTGCAAAGCAATTACAATCATAAGTGAAAAAAATTAAACAAGCCTCTAGTTGATGATGATGATGAACCAATTCAAAAGGAAGTTGAATCCACCTTTGTTGATGAGCCTACAAAGGAGAAGCTTGTAGAAAAGTCCAAGTAAAAAACAGGGAGTACTTCTAACTCTTTAGCTTTTGTTTTAATTTATATTTGTTAGAGTTAGAAAACACGTTGAGGAAGTAAAACGGATCATTAAGAATTCTAATTCAATAATTTTGGCTTTAAATTAAGAATGCTCATAAACTAATAAGAGGGTTTCATAACATACCTTTGAAGAATCACTTAAAATCGAACCCAGCTGCAAATTTTCTCCAAATCAGCTTGTGAACCACCTCAAGGTCTTCCCTACTATCCTCTTGGTGCCTTAGATTAAGTTGTGGGGCTCAAAATAAGCTTGGATTAAGGAAATTTGGAGATGAGGTTACTATATCACCATGGTAGAAGACCTTCTTCAACCTTAAGTTTTTTCAGGAAAAAACTATCAAATGCATGCTCGATTCTTAACCCAATCTTCAGTATGTATTGCATGACTTTCATGCAAAGAGAATTACTGCATGAATTGCACCTCATACTTGGAAAATTGAATCAAAACCGTGGTGGAGAGTGTGTGAGCAAGTTGGTTTGAAAGTGGAGAAATCCCACTTCTTGAGATTTTCCATTTTCTGCATTTTTTTATTTTTTATTTTTCAATTGATTTCCAAAATTAATTTTTTTTTCAAAAATGAAATCTTTCTTAATTTTACAAAAGTAATTCATTAATTAATTTTCTAACAAAATTAATAATAAATATTTAATTAAATAATTTAATTACTTGTAATTAATTCAATATCAAATATTAAATTAATTTAACACTAATTCCACCATTATGAATCCCTATTCATGAATTTAATATTTAAATCATAATAAAATATTAATTGATTCTCTAAATTTTTTTAGTACCAAAATTAAATGTGTAATTATATCACATATAATTACTAATTCCCTTAATTTTAATTCGAACGTTTCAAATTAACTTATCATGCTACTCTAAGGCTAATTCATTTATGAGCTAGTAGAGGGACCTCGTGGACCTACAGATCATGGGCTTCAACGATCCGAGATTAATTGGCTAAACTCTTTACATTGAATTAACCCTCATCTGTTAACTACTGGGTCACTTCAATAAAGCTCAGAGTTGCACTCCCCTCATTGTAGATATATTATGTCCACTCGATACAACCATGGTTAGTAAGTTAAGCCTTCACAGGTTGTTCATAATAACGGCTAAGGTAAAATGGGTGTTTTACCCCCAAGATTACCTCTTGTTCCTTAAGTCCTACTAATCATCTAATGAACAATTGGTTTGTGATCCGATCAACAAATCGAGTCCCCCTCATCCTGAGAGGGTGGGGCCCCTTATTCAAGACCCAGAGTCAGCACTTAAGGGAACAGCCTCTCTACTATCCCTGAAAGCTGGTAGGAGTGAATTCTATCTTGTACCCTATGTCTCGAGCTATCTACCCGGTCTTTCCCCTGAAATGGAGATTTATTGAGCCGACACTGTTGAGCCAACCCTCACCTATGAAAATCTAAGGATAATCCCGAATAAATAGGACTTCCTAGTTAGCTCAGGATTAAGGTCAAGTTACTTAGGTCATCGCTTTAAAATAGTCAGTCTTAAATAGTAAACAACGTTATAAAGTAAGAGTGACTTATTTCGTTGTCTGATCTTGTGCAAACTCATTGCATAGGACGCCCTCACTCCTCATGTTATGTCATGTACAAATTAGGATCACTCTGTAGCACCTTACAATTACTTGTAACAACTACAGAGTGGGACACATCAATAGTGTTACCTGAATAAGGTACCCAACCTTAATCATATACTATAGATCATTTTGTCTATTTACTCGAACCTTATCCACTTTTTTGTCTCCACATAAAGTTCAAGTACTCATATAATAGTCATGTATCTTTTAGTTTGTTGGATTTATTTCTAAAACGAAATAAGCAATTCCTATATTCAATAACAACTTATTGAATTTTTAGAATAAGTTTTATTGTTTACAAACCATGAATTTTAGGACATAAAACCCAATAATATCCAATATCCTCAAAGGATTAGGAAAAAGAATGAAGAACCACAGTTTTCTAGATTTTTTAGAAATATTTAAGAAGTTGCATATTAATATATCTTTTGTTGAAGCACTAGAAAAGATGCCAAAATATGTTAAATTCATGAAAGATGTCTTGTCTTGGAAGAATAAGTTTGGTAAACATGAGACAATAGATTTGAATGAAGACTGTTGTGTGGTGATACTAAAGAAATTGCCTCCAAAATTGAAAGATCTGAGGAGTTTTTCTTGTTAGCTTGTATGTCTTAAAACTCGCAGTTTTTAATATTAAACATATTCTATGTACGATAAAGATATTATTGAGGTTTATTCAATAAAACTGTTATTGAATATGTAAATTGCACTTGTAAAGACTAAATCCAATAAACTAAATATCCATGACTATTATATGAATACTTGGACTTTATGTGGAGACATAAAGATAAATCGAGTTCAAGTAAATAGCCAAAACGGTCTATAGTATATGAATAAGGTTGGGTACCTTATTTTGGTGACACTATCGGATGCAGCCCATTTTGTATTTAGTACAAATGATATGATCCTCAAGGGGCATTCTATGTAATGAGATTTTGTAGGACCAGGACCAAGAAATAAATCACTTTTACTATTTAAGACTGACTATTTCAAATCGATGACCTAGGTAACTCAACCTTATCCCGAGATAACTATGAACTCTTATTTATTCAGGATTATCTTTAGATTTACATAGGCTAGGGTTGGCTCAATAGTGCCAGTTCAATAAGCCTCCCATTTATGAGGTAAGATCGGGTAGATAGCTGGGGACATAGGTTGCAAGATAGAATTCACTTCTACCCGCGTTTAGGGTTAGTAGAATGGTTGTTCTCTTAAGTACTGATTCAGGTCTTGAATAAGGAGCCACACCCTTTCATTGGTCTGAGAAGGACTTGGTTTGGTATTTGGATCACAAACCAATTGTTCATTAGTAGATCAGTGAGACTTAAGGAGCAAGATGTAATCTCGAGGGCAGAACAACATTTGACCTAGGCATTATTGCGAACAACCTATGAAGGGTCGACTTATTGATTATTGTTAAATCAAGTTGACAGAAATATATCTATAGTGAGGGGAGTGCAACTACTGGGCTCTAGTGGAGTGACCCGATAATTAACGAATATTGATTAATTCGGTTTAAAGAGTTTAGTCAATTAATCTTGAATCGTTGGTGCCCATGATCTGTAGGTCTATTAGGTCCCCCTACTAGCTCACAAATGGATTACTCCTTAGAATAGTATGATGAGAGAATTTGAAACATTCAAATTTGAATTAAGGGAATTAGTTATTATATACAATATCACACGTTTAATTATTGAATTAAAAAAATGGAGAATTAAATAATATTCAAATTTGATTTAAAAATTAATTACATGAATAGAGATTCATGATTATGGAATTGGTGTTTTATTAATTTAATATTTGAAATTAAATTAATATAATTAATTAAATGATTTAATTAATTATTAATTTTATTTGAAAATTAATTATTGAATTAACTCGTGTAAAATTAATGAAATTTCATGTTAATTATAGAATTAATATTGAAATTTAATATAAATCTTGAAAATGAATTTCAAAATTAAAAAAGAAAATTGACTTTGAATTTTGAAATTCAATGTTGGAAAAACACATTAGTGGGTTCACCCCACTTTTGCTGTTTTTCAACTCACTATTCCATTAATTCAAACAAGGTGGTTCTATCTTCAAGTTATGCAATATGATTGCATGAAGAGACTGAACAAAACTGAGTGTTGTCGGCTGAGAAATTAGACATGCAAATTAAAAATTCTGGTTTTGGGTAGAAGAAGATGGTCTTCTCTCTCTAGCTAAAAAACCAGAAGATTTTTCTCTCAAAATTCCCATAATTCAAGCTCATTTTGATTCCCACATATCAATATAAGGTCCAAGAGAATAGTAAGAAAGATCAAGTAGTGGTCTAGAAGCTTTTGGATTGAAAGTTGAAGTTGAATTCTTGGATTGAAGAAGGTCTTCAGAGGTAGTTTCTTGGAACCGTCTTTTTCTTTATGAGCATATTGTCTTAGATACTAAAATTGATGAATTAGAGTTCTTAATGATCCTGATTTCTTCTACTAATTGCATGCTAACTCCATCATTTCTATTCCTTGTCAATTAGGTGACATTATGATTAACAAAGTTTTGTGTGATCTTGGAGCTTCAATTAATTTAATGCCTTTGCCCATTTTTAGGAAGCTCAACATTGGAGAGGTGAAACCAACATCAATTTTTTTTCAATTAGCCAATCGATCATATGCCCATCCTTATGGCATTACAAAGGATATATTGGTTAAGATAGACAAGTTCATATTTCCAACGGATTTTGTGGTGCTTGATATGGAATAAGATGCCAACATTCCAATAATTCTTGGAAGACCATTCTTGGCTACTGGTAGGGCTCTCATTGATGTGCAAGATGGTAAGCTAACATTTGGATTCAAAGATGAAGAGGTAAAATTTTATCTTTACAAAACTCTTAAGCATGCGGATATTGAGCCTCAAGAGACTTGTAAGTTTGTTCATAGTTTCCATTCTCCCAATAAATGCTCTTTGAATGATGATTCTTCTTCTTTGAATAGTGAGTCTTCTTCTAAGGTAGTTGATAAAGATGATGGAGTGGATAGTGAATGTAATGCTAATTTAAATAAAGTTTCTCCTTTGGTCAATACTCTAAAGATACTACATTGAATGTTATTGATTATGTTTGTAAAGGAGATGTTGAGATAAAGGAGAAAGAAGTGATGCATGAAACTTTTACTAGTAGCATTAATTTAAATGATGATTGTTTTTTTCAATGCCAGTGTGGGCGAACATTTTTTATTCCAGAATGTTCTAGGATTGGTATGAAAAAGCTTCCTTAGGATCCGACATGATTGATAGGCCCTGTCTAGCTAGAAGACGTTAAATTAAGCACTTGTTGGGAGGCAACCCAATATTTTTATTGCTTTCTTTATTTTTCTTTATTTTTTTATTTTTATTCAGGCTAAAAAAGGTGTCGTGAATTCTATCTTATCCAAAGAAAATGAAATTTATAATACTCTAATTACAACTAAAACTAGCTCATAGCAATAGTGGAGTAAGAGTTCGATCCCAAGAGAACCTCTATTAATTGGCCTAAAATAGACTATTATGAATAACTACAACTAAAACCAAATTTATTTTTCTTGAATGTGCAAACATGCATTTATTCAAGCATTAATTTATTGCATTTAAGGAAAAATGGTCTTTTGGAGCATAAAGGATTCAATAGTCATGTTTTTCAAAGAATCAAAATTACGCTATCAAGATTAATCAGAGCTTAAATTTATTCAGATATGTCAGAACAGAATCAAAAAATCTATGTAATCAATGTAAGTAATCAACAATCTATTAGCCCGAGCTCAGATGTTCAAGGGTTCTAGACATGCATTTATGATTCTATATAGATCATTATAAAGTAAAAATTTTCAATCAGGCTCATTTTTTAAAGCTAATCCAAGAATACCATGAAGAATACCAAAAACATGCAATGCAAAGTTTCCCATGTAAGAGTATATTAACATGCAGCGGAAGTAACAAGGATCAATAAGCATTCTAATTCATTAATTTTGGTAGAAACTAAAGCATGCTCGTCTAATATAAGAGGGTTTGAAATCATACCTTTGTAGAATTCTTCAAGATCTAGATCCTCAGTTGTTGTCTTCTCCAACTTGATGTGAACCACATCAAGATCTTCTCCACTATACACTTGGGGCTTTAGAATGAGTTGTGGGACTCAAGAACAGCTTGAATGAAAAGAAATTAGGGGTGAAGCTCACTGCTACAAAACCACTTGATGAACAATTCTTCTGCCCGAATTTTTCAGTACAAAAACCTTTGAATGCATGCCTTAATGGCACTCTAATCTTCTTTATTTATTGCACGTTAACATTCAAAGAAGATGGCTACATGAGATGCAACTCATGCTTGGAATTAATGAAGCAAATTTGGATGGTCTTTGTGTGAGCTAGTTGAAGAAGATAATGGAAAAACCCATCTTTCCATTTTGTGTAAGTTTTTGTAATTTTTCAATTTTCAAAAATGATTTCAAAATCAATTTGATTTTAAAACTAAAAGTATTATTAATTTCATAAATTAATTTTCTAATAAAATTAATAAATAATCATTTAAATAATTATAATTAATTTAATATCAAATATTAAATTAATTGTTAAACAAATCCACCTTTATATTTTTAAATCATATTTAAATATAAATTCTCCTATTCCGTGTAATTCTAATTTGAACATTTCAAATTAACTTATCATGCTATTCTAAAGCTTATCCATTTACGAGCTAGTACGGGGACTTCGGAGACCTACAGATCATGGGCCTAACGATCGAAGATTAATTGGCTACACTCATTATACTGAATTAACCCTATGATTTCAAAATCAATTTGATTTTAAAATTAAAAGTATTATTAATTTTATAAACTTAATTTCATAAATTAATTTTCTAATAAAATTAATAAATAATCATTTAAATAATTATAATTAATTTAATATCAAATATTAAATTAATTTTTAAACAAATCCACCTTCATATTTTTAAATAATATATAAATATAAATTCTCCTATTCCGTGTAATTATAATTTGAACGTTTAAAATTAACTTATCCTGCTACTATAAAACTTATCCATTTACGAGCTAGTACGGGGACCTCGCAGACCTACAGATCATGGGCTCCAACGATCCAAGATTAATTGGCTACACTCATTATACCAAATTAACCTTCATTCGTTAACTAATAGGTCACTCTACTAAAGCCCATAGTTGAACTCCCCTCACTGTAGATATATTATGTCCATTTGATATAACCATAATCAGTAAGTCGATCATTCACTGGTTATTCGTAATCACAGCTGGATCAAGATCACCGTTTTACCCCTGTGAATACATCTTTGTTCCTTAAGTTCCTACTAACCCTCTAATGAATAATTTTTTATTCATAATACCTATGAATCAAGTTCTTTCTCTATCAAGAGAAGACGAGACCCCGATTGTTCAAGACTTGGAATCAGTACTTAATAGAACAACCTATCTGCTAACCCTAAATCGGGTAGGAGTGAACTCTATCTTGCCGGGCTATATCCCCAGCTATTCATCCTGTCTTATCCCCAAAATGGAAGACTTATTGAGCAGTGCTATTGGACTACTCTTACCCATGCAGATCAAAGGATAATCCTGAACAAATAGGAGTTCATAGCTAGCTTAGGAATAAAATCGAGTTAACCTAGGTTACTTAATAATGAAATAGTCAGTTTTAACAGTAAACGGTCGTTTTAAAGAAAAGTGACTATTTCTGTGGTCCAATCTATATCCAAACTCATTGCATAGTATGCCCCCACTCACATGTCTCTACATGAACGATCTGTGGATCACATCGTTTGTAGCACTTTACAACTCCTTGTAACAACTA
>NC_052350.1:35831231-35887128 GCF_009727055.1 Benincasa hispida
TCTTATCCTATAGTTTGATATCATATATCTACTATATTAATTTCTCCTCCACTTGATATAAATCATTATTATACCTAATTTCCTCCAATATAATGTATCTCATACATTTAGTCAATTATATCATATATAATTAACCAGTTCAATTATATCATATATAATCGAACTCCCTCTTATCAATTTGAAGTTTTCAAACTGACCCAAAAACTGATTCTCGACTTTATCCAAGCTACCTAAGGGACCTTATGGACCTGTGGCTCGAAGCTCCAACGGTACGGAAATAGCTGACTAAACTCTTTAGCCACGAGATCCATCATCCGTTAACTGCCAGGCATTCCACTAAAGACCAACAGCTAGACTCTTCTTACCACTGATAATTTCTGTGACCATCGAATATAACCAATCATGAGTACGATGACCTTTCATAGATGCTCGTCAATACAGCTGGGCCAATTTACCGTTTTTCCCCTGTAGTTACATCTCACTTCGTAATTACCATTGATTCCTCTAATGAATAATACAATATAGTCCAAGTGAACACCTCTCGAGCCAAGAGAAGGTGTGTGGCGCCACATCGTTCAATCCCTAGAATCAGCTCTTAAGGGAGCTATCTATCTACTTGCCTCTACTTCGAGGAAGGAATAAATTCCATCTTGTGTAGCTGAGATCCCAACTCCCAAATAAGACGAATCCCCAAAATGGTAGGTTTCAATCGACAACCTGGCCACTCGCACCCATACAAATCAAAGGACCGCCCTCAATGGCAGGAGTTCCCAACTCACTCAAGATTGAGGTATGGTCATCCTAGTGAAGTGAAATCTCTATCATAAACGGTGTTATATAATGAGACGTTAACATTTTATGGTCAGGTCTTATACAAACTCTTTATATAGGATGCCCCCGTTCGCATGTCCCCTACACAAATGATCAAGATCAGACCATCTGTGACATGTCACAACACTTGTGCCCATTCTACAAAGCGGGCCACATCCGTAGCATTACCAGGATAAGGTTTCCCTCCTATATCCATATACTACAAACCATTTTGGTTATCACTCAAGTCATGATCCACTTTTATGTCACCACATACATGCTTAAGTTACATACATATAACCAAGGATTTTATGTTTATTGGTTTGTAGTAAAGCAAATAAAACATACAATTGAGAAAAAATCAAGATGTGGAGTAAATATCATATATTATACAACACAGGCGCTCGTACAAACTGTTTACAAACTACAGGACACGAAACTTTAGGGCATCAACCCCAATAGGTCTACCCCATGGAAGCTTGGATATAGGTTTGATGTATGATGCATTCAGTAAGTTTATTGAAAAGTTGTGTCATATAGTTTGCATAGTTTTCTTTAAAAGATTTATTTAAATGCCAGTTTACGGTTGGAAAAATCGAACAAAATGGTTCTTCATAAACTAAGGACCAGACCAGCTATGTTCCAAAAATATTATACATGAATGTTTGCTTGGCCAGTTTTCAGTTCAGTTTCTTTTTACCAGTTTCCAGTCCAAGCATGAAAGCTATGTTTTATGTAAAGTCACTCATTGAGCTTCTTGAAGCTCATTCTTTTCTTTCATATTTTCTTCCTAGGTAGCGAATGATGGAGTTCTAGGGTGCTGCTAAGATCAAGATCTGCCACGCACAGCCACACTTTCGGATTTAAGTTATTGTTGTAAACAGTTGTAGCTAAGAGTTTGGAGATTTTATAAACCTTATACTGTTTGTAATAAAATAAGTTTAGCCAAACAGTTGTTACTTATTTACTTGACTTAAAGTTTAGTAAGCAAAAAAGGTTCAGATGGGCAGTAGGTATCATAAAAAGGTAATATCTGCCATCCTCACGCCTACTTTCGAGTCCAAGAGGTAAGGCTCGGGAGGGGGTGTGATACTATCGATTCTTATTAAATAAGTCATTTATGTTTAATTAATTGTTTAATTAAGAAATTAGGGTTATACATTCCTATGCTTTTAGGGGGTATAGTCTAAGTGAATAACTAGCAAGAATCTTGATTTTGTTAAATGCCTATGATTACAATGAAAAATTAAGAGGAAACCTAACTAAACTAGATCAATAAAAAATTTGAGTTTTCAATTTTCAATTATGCATTTTCATTCCCGTCTTTACATTCTCGTATGATTTTATCAATTTCTTTACAAAAACCCCCTCTCATTTACCACTCGAATTCAAAATTAGGTTAAACAATCACCAGATTCTCTGTGGATAATCCCTTTCTTGCCATCTATACTACATGTTAGTGTAGGTTGTTAGATTGGAGTTAAAAATTTATTTGGTCCTTGAAAGTGTGATAACGACACGCATTTCCATGTCGATCAGGCTATTCTCCTATTTTCTACTGTGCATATTTAAAAGAAAATGGTGTTCTTTTTACGGTTGCCACTTTTACATCATTTTGTGGAAACCTTTTGATTTTGATGGTGGTATAATGTTACAACTTTGTTTATGAATCATCATTGATCTTGAAGTTGTTTTTGTAATTCATTGTTGAAAATTTTGCTACAATAAGATTGTCTTGGTCTTAGAGTATTGAAAAGAGATTCTCTATCTTAGGGGAGGCTTAAGACATCATTACTCGTGTAAGGAATTTTTAAACTTAGGAGGAGCCTAAGTTCTTCAAGTGAAGGTGAAGGGTATTGAATCGTGGTGGAACCTTGTGATCGCCTCCTTTGATTTCTTGAAAGAACTAAAAATATACAAAAAAAAAAAAAACTAGAAAAAAGTTAAACACCATACCTTTGTTGATCCATAAATGCAGTAAAATCTTCTCCTCAAATCGATAGTCTCCTCATCGAAATCTTCCTTTTTCATGAGGTCTTCTTTGCTATAACTCTGGCAAGGATCCAGTTTTTGGAACTGTTTCTTGAAAGAACAAAGAGAATGGGAAGGAGAATTTTCTTAGAAGTTTTCTAATAAAATTGGGAGAAATATTATAGGAAGAGTTTTACAGTAAGCGTAGAGATTATTCTTGTAGAGAGTGGGTTCTATGAAGGCTCCTAAGGACACTATTTATAGAACTATATGGATTACTTCTAATTCTATTGAAATAACCCTTTTGCAAAGATTTTTAATTTAAATATTTAATAATATCTAAATAAAGGTGGATTTTCAAATATAGAAAAATAAAAGAAACTATTTATACAAAATAGTAAAATTTAATCTTCTTTGATAGAGGTTGATAAAGGTTAATATAAGTCTATCAATGTCTATCAGTGATAGAAACTGATAGAAGTCTATCACTAATAGACGCTGATAGAAGTCTATTAGTGTCTATCAGTGTTTTATTTGCTATTTCTGTAAATAGTTTGACATTTTTTCTATCTACGAAAAATTTTCAAATAAATATCTACCCAAATAATATCTCATATTAAATTGTTTAAAATATTTAAATCATTTAAATATTTATATCCGACAGAATCTTTAATTTGTATCTCATCCAAATTAAATAATTAATTATTTGAATCCAATTCAAATATATTGATTCTTCCTCCAATTATTTAATTCAAAACTTATTTAAATTAAATAACTTAATTATATGGATCCCATCTAAATAATTAATTATTTGATTCATATGCAAATAAATTAATTTTCCCATTATCTATCTAATTTGAATCTTATTCAAATTAAATAATTTATTTATTTATATAGATCTCATTCAAATAAATAATTAATTTATTTGAATTATATTCAAGTAAATTACTTCTCCAAATTATAAAGTTATCATTTGAATCTCATTCAAATAAACTTTATAATAAATCTAATTAATTGTATCCAATACAATTAATATTTTCTTTCAAAATTTGAACATTTCAAATTTGTCTTTCAACATAGTTGATCCTTGTTTGTCCATGGTGAGCTGGCAATGGGACCTTATGAACCTATAGATTATAAGCTCCAATGATCCAAGATTAAATAATTAAATAAATAAACTTCATTCATTAATCATAGGGCAAACCACTATAGACCCATAGTTGAACTCTTATGCACTGCATGACAAGTTGTGTCCATTGATATAATTAATATTGTTGAGGTTGATACCCTAAATCTCGTAGGGTCCTATAATTTGTAATTGCAATGTACAAACATTTTATTTATGTAATAAAATATGTGATGTGTTTATTTCAAAATTAATTGCATTAACCACAAATCAATAAACTAACATCCAGTGTTATCTTGTAGCTTAAACATGTATGTAGAGACATACGGGTGGATTATATTTAAGTGATAACTTAAATGGTCTCGAGTAGATGGATAAGACTGAATACCTTATCTTGGTGACACTACAAGTATGGCCCACTTTGTAGGTGTTACAATTGTTGTAAAGTGCTACAAATGATCTGATCCTAATCATTCATGGGGAGACATATGAGTGGGAATATTCTATACAAAGGAGTTTGTATAAAATCGGACCACGAAATGTTTAGTCACATTATATAACGTCGTTCATAATAGAGACTTACATTTCATTAGGACGACCATAAGTTGTTGGGGTTGATGCCCTAAAGTCTCGTGTCCTGTAGTTTGTAAATAGTATATACGAACATCTGTGATTGTTAATATATGATCTTTACTTCACATCTTGTCGTTTTGCTCATTTACTTGTTTTATTTGCTTTACCACAAACCAATAAATATAAAATCTCTGGTTATCTGTATGTGACTCAAGCATGTATGTGGTGACATACAAGTGGATTATGTCTTGAGTGATAACCAAAATGGTCTGTAGTATATAGATATAAAAGGGAAACCTTATCCTGGTAATGCTACAGACGCGGCTCACTTTGTGGAATGGTCACAAGTGTTGTGACTTACCACAGATGTTCTAATCCTGATCATTTGTGTTGGGGACATGCGAGTAGGGGCGTCCTATACAAAGAGTTTGTATAAGACTTGACCACGAAGCGTTAATGTCTCGTTATATAACACCGTTCATGACAGAGACTTCACTTCACTAGGATGAACATTGGTAACATGACCTCAATCCTGAATGAGTTGGGAACTCCTGCCATTGAGGGCGTTTCTTTGATTTGTATAGGTGCAAGTGGCCAAGTCGCCGATTCAAACCTACCATTTTGGGGATACGTCTGATTTGGGAGCTCGAAACTCAACTACACAAGATGGAATTCACTTCTTCCCCGAGGCAGGGGTAAGTAGATAGATGGCTCCCTTAAGGGCTGATTCCAGGGCTTGAACGATATGGTGCCACACACTTTCTCTTGACCCGAGAGGTGTTCACACGTAGTTGGACTATGTTGTATTGTTCATTAGAGGAATCAGTGGTACTTAAGGAGTGAGATGTAACTACAGGGGCAAAACGGTAAATTGGCCCAGCTGTACTTACGAGCATCTGTGAAGGGTCATCATACTCATGATTGGTTATATCCAATAGACATAGAAATATATCTGTGGTAAGAAGAGTTCAGCTTTTGGTCTTTAGTGGAATCACTGACAGTTAACGGATGGTGAATCTCATGGCTAAAGAGTTTAGTCAGCTATTCACCTACTGTTGAAGCTTCGAGCCACAGGTTCATTAGGTCATCTGGGTAGCTTGGACAAAGTCGAGAACCAGTGTTTGGGTTAATTTGAAATGTTCAAATTGACAAGAGGAAGTACAATTATATATGATATAATTGGAATGGCTAATTATATATGATATAATTGGCTAAATGTATGAGATGTATTATTTTGGAAGAAATTAGATATAAATATGATTTATATCAAGTAGAGGAAAAATACTATAGCAGATATATGATATCAAACTATAGGATATAAATATAATATGATTATATTTATTAAATAAATTAATTGATTAATTATTTAATAATTAACCAATTAATCATTTGAACGTGGGAACGTGGGCCGCGAGGGTTAAGGTAACTGGCGGGTTAAAGGTTGAAAATCGTTTTCAATTTTGAATGAAATTTTTTTCGTGCATTCGATATCCCGCGCCCAGAAAGAAACCGTGAAAGATTGATCGCCGAGAGCCTATACGATAGATTCTCTTTTGTCTAAATGATCGTCTAGTTCACATGTTCCCTAAATGATCGTATACCAGTTTCCTAAATTGTCGTCTAGTTTTTTCTAAACGATCGTGTGGTTTTACTATACGATAAGCGTCCCCGCTATACAATACCAGAGTTCTTCTTATGCACGCTTGTCGTCTACACGAAATCCTCTCCTACATCTTTTACTAAACTCACCAGAGCCCACTCTTTGAGTTTTTGATGTCGAGGATACTTGGGTTTCCCTTGTGGTGGTGTTGTCCCCAAAGGCTTATTTGTGTACGTTCGGATCGTGCAGTAACAGACAAGAGACTCGTCGGTGCTAGTAGATCAGTGGAGTTTTCTGCTGCTGTGGGTTCACATAATCGAAGATCGTTTTCCTCTGGTGTGAACCCCTTCTTTATGCTTTATCGTATTCTGAGCATGTTGTTGTTGAGTTTAATATGCATAACTGTTAGTATAGAATGTATATCGTTTATATTCCGGTCACTATGAAATCGGAGCGATCTAAACCCGCTCATGGAACTCTCGTTTTGAGATCCTTCAATTGGTATCAGAACCAGGTTCTGATACTTCGATTTCATTTGTTGCAACAAAATAACGTTTACATTCATGGTGGGTGTATTTCTACGCTATTTTAAATGTTAATACTGTTGTGGATGTACCGGATTAATGGATGTTTTCGGGATGAATTGCCTCGGTCTGTTTAAATACCTTTTACATTTCCGGTTGTATGTAAAGACCCCTACGTTTTTGGCCATATATAATCGTAATCGAATCTGTATTTAAAGTGTTTGAAGTCTTGAGTCGTTCATCGAAGTTCTGGGCAAAGGTTGCGGCTCTTCGAGGAAGGAGATGATCTAGGGTTTATCACATCGTGGAGACAAGTTTCTATGTGATCGCTGTCCATCGCATCGTGAAGATGAAGGACTGAGCGATCGTTGTTGAAAGCATCGGTTGAACGATGGCATATGCGATCAACCGTTGGTCGTATCGGGAAGACGATCGGGCGTGTGATCGCTGAGTATCGTTTAATGCATGCGTGAGCTAGACAATCGTTTAGGTCAGTAAGCTTCATCACTTAGTATCTGACTAAACGATCATTTATTATCGTAAGGTAAATCGTTTACCAAGTTTCATGCTAGGTTAAACGATCAGATGCTCGCGTATCATTTAAAGCATGCTAGACGATCGTTTAAGTCAGCAAGCTTCATCGCTTAGTAACTGACTAAACGATCGCTTAGTAACTCAAGGTAAATCATTTACCTATCGACGCGCTACACGATCGCATGGACGATCAGACTTCGCAGCCTCCTCATCGTCTACGCAATCGTTTGCTAAAGTTCCTATCATTTAGTGTGCGCTGAACGATTGTCTACCTACTAAATATTACTACTCAATGGACACCTCCTGGCGGTTCAAGACCCGGTTCTCCTGTGAACCAGTTTGCTTAATGACAAATGTAATAGATAGGGTTTTTCATTCCGATTTTTTTTTTTGGTTTAAAGGCTCATCCCAGTCCATTAATCTATTTGTTTAATACATGTGATGTATATCTTATATGTCATATGGTATATGATGAAGGGAAATTGGAAGTCAACTTTACTCGACAACTAACTTCCCCTTGGACGCGGTGTGTGATGCATGTCCCTAAGATATGCGTTGATAGTCATGTGTCGATGGTCATGCGTTGGAGTGAATAATGCGTTAACGAATGTATGCGATGACCATTCGTCCTGCCACAAGTTTTCTTATGTTCACACCAAGTATAAAATGAACGCAAGTTTCTTGAGTAATCCGAGGTCGAACACAGGGACTTGTAACTATATGTTTGTGGTGATTATGCATGTGGCAGTTGAATAAAAGAATGGAGGGGATGTTGTTAAGTTAATCCTACTCCTACTCCTACTCCTATCTATCAGACAACGCAATGAGAATATGCCTGAAAGGTAGAGATACGACAAACCTTAACATGAAATAAATATATGGGAAAATAGATAAAATGCAGAGATGTTTTCATTGCAACCCTTAAAAGTGACCGCAAGGGCAACCCTAGTCAATGCAAACTAATGCGATCATGCAACACTCATATAATAGTAAACCACCTCTCGGTGCGAATGCTACGGCTTCTAATGCTAGAATGCATGCAATGTATGTGCAGAGGAGTCTATAGGGCCTACACATAAGCCTCTAATTCTTGTCTATGCAATGATACACAAACAAGGTGACCACATATCATCATTCCTATTCCTAGGGTGCATGCGATGCAGTGTTGATAAACAGAGCTTATCTCTAAGTCCCTATCTCTTGCTTATGCCGATCTAATCTCACTCTCTCGAGTTTAGATTCTAACCTAGCTCTCTCGAGTCATTAGGTTCTTTCTTTAGACTCTCTCTCGAGTAGCTCTAAAGGGGTGTTGGGCACAACATAAGACAAGACAAACGCATGAACTTGGTTGATGCAAGATTGTTACTATCCCTAATGAACAACGCATACCTTGCTTAATGCGTCCAACCACTTACCCTCCCAGACAGTTGATTATTCCTGACTTCACTCATAGACAAGCAATGTATTAGCCTATAGACAGGCGTTGCAGAAGCTTCACACTAAGCAAATAAGGTTACTCAGACACTCGCGCAATGCACACCTCTTGGCGGGTTGCTACATGTTTCATATCCCTAATCCACATGACTAAGTATGCAATACCCACGCAATCCCACTAAGTGTTGCAATGAAAGTAATGATGCTAAGCAAGAAGATGAAGATGAAGTCGAAGGAATAGAGAAATGTATTGAAAAACACATTGTATTAATTTCTTAATTCAAAATGTCATACAATACAATATAGGAAAAGAAAGGAAAAAGAAATGACCGGCTGGAAGCAAAACTTTGCATCCAGCGGATGTGCGTCAAGGCTGCCGGTGGTGCCATGGATGGGTGGAGGAGCTGACTCTCTCGAGATCTAACTCCGGTCGAAGGCTTCGGTTGTCACTCGGAATGGATGAAGGAGGTGAAGAACTCTCAACCGTCTTTTCATGCGTTTGTCTGGATCGCAAGGATCCACCATAGGCGAACCTTAGGCAAAAACCTTGAATAAAATGAGTTTCAGCTCATCGGCTTCTATTTATAGAGCTTGGGTCACCGACAGCATTAATTGGACTGCTCTGAGTCTGACGTTCAGCACGTTAGTCCTTTTCTGAACCTCTGCCACTAACGGTGTGGTAGGTGAAATGTCAACATCAGCTTTGGATTTTCTCAAGGTAGATACATTGATGCATTCATTCCACCTACCTTGCGTTGATCCCATTAGAATGTGTTGTCCCATAGCCACAATCACTCAATGGTCGCATTTGCTTAACATCGCAACTCTACATGATGACCGCAATCGCTTGACGAGCGCAACTCCCATGCGATGGACGCATACGGCTGATTACCGCAACATCCATGTGTTGATCAATGTGTTTGCCTTGCGATGGAGTGTTTCTCCACATGCGGTCGTCTATGCGATGGTCCGATTCCCGCGTTTGCGTTCATTTCCTGCATTGGCTACAAAAATAGAACATTAAACGCATAATTAACGCAAAATAATGGGTTAGCTGAGATTCAACATGCTGATCGACGCATGCTCATATTCTTGTGAATTTCTATCATGATCGACGCATATTCTGCCTAACAACCTTCATAATTCTAAGTAAAAGGCCTAAGATGACATGCATTTCTGCATGTCATCAGTATGCACATATAGTAAATCCCACCTTAGGTTATGCATGGATCATGCATCATCTCTTTATTGTAATTGTTATGATTTAGAAAAGCATGATTTTATTAAGTAAGAGCATGCTCATGCATCATATAATACAAGAGTTATATTTATGCATGCATAAAAAGCATTGACATGCATCATCTTTATATTATAATTGTTATAGTATAAGGGTGAATGATAGCATGTTTGCTTGGTTATTACACGTTATATAAAAGTTATATAGTAATGACTGGACATTGCATGAAGCAAGACACATAGGTTACTTTATAATTGTTATAAATGCCTCGTTATGCACAATGTTTTTTAGTTGTTTCTTTTTAAGAGTTAAAGAGAAATTAGAACTAAAAGAAATAAGAAAGACATACATGCTCACTTAGGTTTAATTCATGTTTTAAAATGTTTAAAACTTGGATCAAATAGACCTAAGATCATGGTTTTAATATGATTAGCAACCCTAAGGCTTTAATCTTTTAATCAGTTTAATAGGATTAAATTGGCCAATAAAAGGTTAAAGTGTAACAAATCTATCTATAAGGGACCTTTTGTCTAAGACGGGTTCTGTCTAGGCTGGGGTATTTAAGTTGACGGAAACTTAACACCCCTACCTGAGAACTTACCTGGAAAGGTGAATTAGATAGATTTGATGCATGCATGCAAGTTAAGGACAGTCCATTAAAGTGTTTAAATGCGACTACTCGAACCTGTTTATATTTCATAAACAAATGTTGTTTATGAGCAGATTTTAAAAAGACCACTTAGACTAAAATCACTAGCCGGATTGCCAAGGTTAATGAATCCCTAGGTAGAACATTCAGTGGGAGGTACTTGGGGCATAAGATGCTTCACTTAAATCTTTCACTTTTCTCCTAAAGTCCACACCGTGAGATCTATCCTTGGCCTCGCAGCACGTTTGGCATGTCCCCCCAACAGATGGTGTTTGAGTAGGTCAATATCAAGGTGAATAGGGAGAATGTTCATAGTAAGTGGGAGTGGGAAGTACGACAGCATATCCCTTAGTCTCTCTCGTTAGGTTGAATAAAGTTACTGTGTATCGCCTCGAGGCACCCTGGAAGTGTCCCTCTATGGGATGGCAGTTTTGCGTGTTTCTTTATTTGATCTCCTGAAAGAGGATAAGGTAACTTAGTCTCTTGTCCTAATCTGTCTTTTCCCTACGGTAAGCGCATTAGGGCGGGACTCTGGCACCGAAAATGAGGGGTTACACTTACACGGAATAGTTAAATGTTAACGATTCTGGACTGAAAAATGGTGGCTGTTAGGTTCAGTTCCAAGAGTTGGTTCTGCCCAATGGTTGAGAATGTCTCATCTCAGTGAAGGGGCAACTGATCATCCCACAAGTGGCATTTGTCCTGACTCACTGGGGCATCATTGCAAAATAGAAGTCTATAACTTAGGGTACTTGAAACTGTTTTGCAAAACTAATTGGTTTTAAAAGTGGTTTAGCAAAACTAATCAAAATTTGTTCGTATTTTCAGCAACTTTTTCAAATGGCTACAGCCACCTTATCTTTGTTAAGCGCCAAAAAATTGACTGGTGACAATTTTTCAACATAGAAACATATGATCACGACAATCCTAATCATCAAGGATCTCATATTCGCTCTTACGGAGGCTTGTCCTCCTATTTTAGCTCCAACTGCTGCTCGAAATGTTTGGGAGGCATATGAGCGATGGATAAAGGTGAATGAGAAGGCCCGAGCCTATATCTTGGCAAGTCTTTTTGACGTCTTGGCCAAGAAGCATGAGCCTATGGTCTCAACTCGTGAGATCATGGAGTCCCTGCGGGGGCTTTTTGGACAATCGTCTAAACAACTTATGCATGAGGCTCTTAAATACATATTCAACTCCAAAATGCAAGAAGACACCTCTGTTCGTGAACATGTGCTAAACATGATGGTCCACTTCAATGTGGCAGAGTTGAATAGGTCTACCATCGATGAAGGCAGCCAGGTTAGCATAATCCTGCATTCTTTGCCGGAGAGCTTCCTGCACTTTGTTAGTAATATGATTCTTAACAAAGTGAAATATAACCTTACAACTCTCCTCAACAAGTTGCAGACATACCAATTTTTACTGAAAAGTAAGGAGAGGCAGAAGGGTGAGGGAAATGTTGCTTCATCCTCAAGGCGTTTCATAAAGGTTCGACCTCAGGAACGAAGTCTGCACCTTCTACTTCTAACTCTATAAAAGGGAAGAAGAAGAAGGGTGGTAAGGGAAAAAGGAAGGCACCTGCTAACCCACCACCTGTCGCCTCGAGGAGGCATCCACCAGTTGCTAAGGGGAAGTGTTTCCATTACAATCAAGATGGACATTGGAAGAGGAACTGCCCTTGGTATCTAAAGGAGAAGAAAGCAGCCAAGGCTAAGGCCAAGGCAGATAAAGGTAAATATGATTTACTTGTACTCGAAACTTATTTAGTGGAGAATGATGATCGGCCTGGATAATTGATGCAGGCGTCATTAACCATATTTGTTCTTCTTTTCAGGGGATTAGATCTTGGTGACAGTTGAAGGCTGGTGAGATGACGATGCGAGTAGGTACCGGGCACATCGTCTCAGCTGTGGCAGTGGGAGGGATCCAGTTGACTTTACAGAATAGGTTTCTAAATTTAATTGATGTATATATTGTTCCTGAACTAAAAAAGAACCTTATTCCTGTAAAGTGCTTATTGCAATGTAAATACACTGTTTCTTTCGATTTTAGTAAAGCGTTTATTCATAGAGATGGTGTCTTTATTTACACAGCAAATCTGGAATCAAATTTATATGTGCTAAGGCCGTTAGCCATTAATTCCCTTCATAATAATAAAATGTTCAGAACTGTCATAACTCAATCAAAACGTCAATGAATTTCTCCAAAAGAAAATGCCCAAATTTGGCATCTACGTTTAGGGCATATTAGTCTCAATAGAATTGAAAGATTGGTGAAGACTAGACTTCTAAGTGAGTTAGAAGAAAATACTTTACTTGTGTGTGAATCTTGCCTTGAAGGTAAGATAACTAAACGACCTTTTACTGGAAAAGGTTTTAGAGCCAAAGAGCCTCTTGAGTTAGTACATTCTGACCTTTGTGGTCCTATGAATGTGCGAGCCCGAGGTGGCTATGAGTATTTTATCAGTTTTACTGATGATTACTCCAGGTACGAATATGTTTATCTTTTACAACGGAAGTCTGAATACTTTGAAAAGTTCAAAGAGTTCAAGGCTGAAGTTGAAAACGCATTAGATAGACGGATTAAAACACTTCGATCAGATCGAGGTGGAGAGTTTTTGGACGCCGCATTCCAAGACTGTTTGATAGAACATGGAATCGTTTCCCAACTCTTAGTGACGGGTACACCTCAGCAAAATGGTGTAGCAGAGAGGATAAATAGGACCTTGTTAAACATGGTTCGTTCGATGATAAGTTACGCTTCCTTACTGGACTCATTTTGGGGTTTCGCAGTGGAGACTACGGTGTACATACTCAACTGTATTCCCTCCAAGAGTATTGCAAGAACACCTTTGGAGTTGTGGAATGGGTGTAAAGCTAGTTTACGTCATTTTCGCATTTGGGGTTGCCCTGCACATGTGCTTGAGGCTAATCCCAAGAAGTTAGAACCACGGTTGAGGTTATGCCTCTTTGTAGGCTACCCAAAAGGTACACGAGAGGGGTATTTTTATGATCCAACGGAAAATAGGGTGTTTGTTTCAACAAACGCTACTTTCCTAGAGAAGTATCATATAAGGGAGCACAGTCCATGAAGCAAAGTCGTGTTACGTGAGCTTTCCAATGAAACTACTGAAACTTCAACAAGAGTTGTTGAAGAGCCTGCTACATCAACAAGAGTTGTTGATGGGAGTTCATCTAGTAGGTCGGTTCTACCTTAAGAGTTAAGGAAACCTCGACGTAGTGGGAGGGTTGCGAACCCACCTGTTTGCTATCTGGGTTTCACGAAAATCCTTGCTATGGTAGCAGATGGTGACGTTGAGAATCTGTTGTCTTATAAGAAGGCAATGAAGGATGTAGACTGGGATGAATGGGTCAAGGCCATGGATCTCGAGATGGAATCGATGTACTTCAACTCAGTAAGGGATCTTGTAGATCAGCCGGATGGGGTTTTCCCTATAGGTTGTAAACAGATCTACAAGCATAAACAGGGTGCTGATGAAAAGTTACAGACCTTCAAGGCTCGACTTGTGGCAAAGGACCCAGGTAGAGGGGATTGACTATGAGGAGACTTTCTCACCTGTTGCCATGTTAAAGTCGATCTGCATCCTCTTGTCCATTTCAGCTTATTATAATTATGAGATTTGGCAAATGGACGTCAAGACGGCCTTTCTGAATTTCAATCTTGAGGAGACCATTTATATGGTGTAGCCCGAGGGATTCATAGCCCAAGGTCAAGAGCAAAGGGTTTGCAAACTGAATCGGTCCATTTATGAACTGAAACAGGTGTCTCAATCTTGGAACATACGATTTGATGTTGTGATCAAGTCGTATGGCTTTGACCAAAACGTTGATGAACCTTGTGTCTATAAGAAAATCATCAATGCTTCAGTAGTCTTCTTAGTGTTGTATGTAGACGATATCCTACTCATTGGGAATGATGTAGGTCTACTGACTGCAGTTAAGAACTGGTTAGCGACCCAATTCCAAATGAAAGATTTGGGAGAGGCTTAGTTTGTTCTAGGGATCCAAATTTTTCGGGATCGTAAGAACAAAGTGCTAGCACTGTCTCAGGCATTGTACATTGACAAGATGTTGCTCAAGTACTCGATGCAGGACTCCAAGAGGGGTCTACTGCCGTTCAGGCATGGAGTCACTTTGTCTAAGGAAATGTGTCCTAAGACGCCTCAAGAGGTTGAGGAGATGAGACGGGTCCCATATGTGTCTACCGTTGGCAGTTTGATGTACGCGATGCTTTGTACTTGTCTAGACATCTGCTACACTGTGGGTATAGTCAGTAGGTATCAGTCTAACCCAGGCCAAGGTCACTGGACCGCAGTGAAGAACATCCTCAAGTATCTTCGGAGAACAAGGGACTACATGCTCGTGTATGGTTCTAGGGATTTGATCCTTACAGGATACACGAATTCTGACTTTCATACTGATAAGAACTCTCGCAAGTCCACATCAGGATCAGTCTTCACTCTTAACAGAGCAGCTATAGTGTGGCGAAGCACTAAGCAGGGGTACATCACCGACTCCACTATGGAGGCAGAGTACGTAGCGGCTTTGTGAATGCTGCCAAAAGGAGAACCATCTCTACTCAGGAATTTTGTAACCTGGAAGTTGTTCTTAGATATGTCTAGACCACCCTACTATTGTGATAATATGTGTGGCCAGTGGCGCCAAGCTCCAAGGTAAGTCAAGGAGTGCACCGGTATGGAAAACATAAGAGCGGAAGTACATCTAAATCTGCGAGATAATGCGATCAAGGCGGACGTGATAGTCACGCAGATCGCTTCGGAGCAACTATGTGCTGACGCCGTTTACGAAGGCTCTTCACGGCTACAGTTGTGAGGTCATCTATAGAGCATGGGTCTATAGATCGCCCCGGCGGGCTTGAACTAGGGCAAGTGAAGATGTTTATTGTATTGGGCTTTTGTCCTTATTTTATTGTTTTGTATTAAAATTTTTTTTGTAACACCCCACTTCGCTTTAAAGGACAAGTGGCGGATTGTTGGGTTATGCCCTAAAAGTGTCGTGTCTTGTAGTTTGTAACATATATACGAACACCTGTGATTGTTAATATATGATATTTACTTCACATCTATGTGTTGCTCATTTTACTTGTTTTAATTTGTCTTTACCACAAAACAATAAACATAAAATCCGCTAGTATTCTGTATGTGACTCAAGCATGTATGTGGTGGCATATAAAGTGGAGTCATTGTCTTGGTTGATAACCAAAATGGTCTTGTAGTATAAGGATATAGGAGGGAAATGCTTATCTTGGTAATGCTAATGGGAGTGGCTCGCTTTGTGGAATGGTCAATAGTGTTTGTGACTTGCGCACAATGATCTGATCTTAATCAGTTCGTGTTAGGGACATGCAGCCAGGGGTGTCCTAGTACAAAAGAGTTTGTATAAGAACCTTGACCACGAAGCGTTAATGTCTTCAATTATTAACATCCGTTCATGACGAGACTTCAACTTCACTAGGATGAACCATAGATAACAACCTCAATCCTGAGTGAGTTGGGAACTCCTGTCATTGAGGGCGGTCCTTTGATTTGTATGGGTGCAAGTGGTCAAGTCGCCGATTTAAACCTACCATTTTGGGGATACGTCTGATTTGGGAGCTCGAAACTCAACTACACAAGTTGGAATTCACTCCTTCCCCGAGGCAGGGGTAAGTAGATAGATGGCTCCCTTAAGGGCTAATTCCAGGGCCTTGAACGATGTGGCGCCACACACCTTCTCTTGGCCTGAGAGGTGTTCACACATAGTTGGACTATGTTGTATTGTTCATTAGAGGAATCGGTGATACTTAAGGAGTGAGATGTAATTACACAGGCAAAACGGTAAATTGGCCCAATTAACGAGCATCTGTGAAGGGTCATCGTACTCATGATTAGTTATATCCAATGGACACAAAAATATATCTGTGGTAAGAAGAGTTTAGTTGTTGCTCTTTAGTGGAATCATTGACAGTTAACGGATGGTGAATCTCGTGGCTAAAGAGTTTAGTCAGCTATTCACGTACTGTTGGAGCTTCAGCCATAGGTCCATTAGGTCACCTGGGTAGCTTGGATAAAGTCAAGAACCAGTGTTTGGGTTAATTTGAAATGTTCAAATTGACAAGAGAAACTACAATTATATATGATATAATTGGAATGGCTAATTATATATGATATAATTGGCTAAATGTATAAGATGTATTATTTTGGAGGAAATTAGATATAAATATGATTTATATCAAGCAGAGGAAAAATACTATAGCAGATATATGATATCAAACTATAGGATATAAATATAATATGATTATATTTATTAAATAAATTAATTGATTAATTATTTAATAATTAACCAATTAATCGTTTGAATGTGGAAACGTGGGCCGCGAGGGTTAAGGTAACTGGCGGGTTAAAGGTTGAAAATCTTTTCAATTTTGAATGAAATTTTTTTCGTGCATTCGATATCCCGCGCCCAAAAAGAAACCGTGAAAGATTGATCTCCGAGAACCTATACAATAGATTCTCTTTCATCTAAACGATCGTCTAGTTCACGCGTTTCCTAAACGATCGTATACTAGTTTCCTAAACAATCGTCCAGTTTTTCCTAAACGATCGTGTAGTTTTACGATACGATAAGCGTCCCCGCTATACGATAGCAGAGTTCTTCTCATGCACGTTTGTCGTCTACACGAAATCCTCTCCTTTGTCTTCTACCAAACTCACTAGAGCCCACTCTCTGGGTTTTTTATGCAGAGGATACTCAAGTTTTCCTTATGGTGGTGTTGTCCCTGAAGGCTTGTTCGTGTACGTTTGGATCATGCAGAAACAGATGAAAGACTCGCTAGGTGCTGGTAGATCGGTGGAGTTTTCCACTGCTGTGGGTTCACACAATCGAAGATCGTCTTCCTCTAGTATGAACCCATTCTCTATGCTTTATCGTATTATGAGCATGTTGTTGTTGAGTTTAATATGCATAACTGTTAGTATAGAATATATATCGTTTATATTTCAGTCACTGTGAAATCGAAGCGATCTAAACCCGTTCATGGAAATCTCGTTTTAAGATCCTTCATAAGTAACATGACCTGAATCCTGATTGAGTTGTGAATTCTTGTCTATGAAGGCGGTCCTTTTATTTGTATGAGTGAGAGTTGCCAGATCGCCGACTCAACAAGTCTACCGTTTTGGGGATTTGTTTGATTGGGGAGTTGGGAACACAGCTACACAAGAAGGAATTCACTCCTTCCCCAATGTAGGGGTAAGTAGGTAAATTACTCCTTTAAGGGCTGATTCCGGAGCTTGAACAATGTGGCGTCAGACCTTCCTGGTCCAAGAGGGGTTTAATCATAGTTGGACTATGATTTATTGTTCATTAGAGGGATTAGTGATACTTAAGAAGTTAGATGTAACTACAGGGGGAAAACGATAATTTTGGCCTAGTTGTACTTACGAGCAATTTCTGAAGGGTCATCGTACTGTTGATTGGTTATATCTAATGGACACAAAAATATATCTGTAGTACAAAGAGTGCAGCTGTTGGTTCTTAGTGGAGTGCCCAACAATTAACAGATGGTGAATAATTTAATTAAAGAGTTTAATTAATTACTCACATACCGTTAGAGCTTCAAGCTACAGGTCCATGAGGTCCCCTCAGTAGCTCAACGGGATTAAATGAGAATCAGTTTTTGGATTAATTTGAATTGTTCAAATTAATTGAGAGAATTAATTATATATGATATAATTAATTAATCTTAATTATATATATGATATAATTACTATAATGTATTTGATACATTATATTATTTATGAGAGGAAATAAGTATTTGAATATGATTCAAATACTGATTATATGAATTGGATTCATATTGTAAATTTAATATAAATGTGATTTATATTAAATGTCATTAGTGAGAAAAAAGAAACTATAGGTTATATTGTATATGATACAATATTAAAACTATAGGTTATATGTTTTATTTGATATAACATATAGTTTAATATATATTATATGATAAGTTAGTTATCATATTAATATATATTAAATTTAATTTAATTAATTAAATTTATTTATTTAAAATTTAATTTAAATTAGTTAAGGGAGGGAGTTTTCCTCCCTCATTTTTCTCTCCATTTTTTACGTAAATGGGAAATAGGAGTTTTTGGCAGAGAGCTTCTTCTTGATCATCTTGCAAAAAAAAAAACACAGAAGAATTCTGTGTGAAAAGAGAAAAAATTCCCTGCTTTCTTTTTCTTCTCAATTCTCCTTTCCCTCTCAATCCAAAATCATCAGAGCCCACTCCTCCTAGATTCTCACCCAAAGAATACCAAGGTGTAGTTCCCTATTTTGGAGTGTTCGTGATTTTCACAGAGGAAAAGGATTCGTGAAGAAAGTCTTCAAAGGTAAAGGTTTTATGGAACCTTAATTATTTCTTCTTTAATTACTTATTAGTGTGTTGTATAATTTTTAATTAATTGCATGATCTACACATTTTTTTCTGTAAATTTATCAATTCTGAAAAAATGGGTTTGGGATGATCCATCGTTTCCGCTCAAGGAACCCATCAATGAGATCCTTCAAATATAATCAAGTTGATCCTTCACGAGTTGTTCATAATTACAATTGGGCTAAATGTCTTTTTTACCTCTGTAATTACCTCCTTTCCTTAAGTACTACCACTGATTCCTCTCATGAACAATTTGTTTATGATTCAACCATAAACTAACTCCTTCTCGGGCTAGTGAGAAGGTAGGGTCCTTTATTTAAAACTCGAAATTAGTACTTAAAGGAACTACTCATCTACTTACTCTATGTGAGAATAAGTGAATTTCATCTTGTGAAGTTATGTTTCTAGCTCCCCATTTAGTTAAATCCCCAAAATGGTAAGCTTATTGAGTCAGCAACTTGGGCACCCATGCAAATCAAAGAACTGACCTCACAGATAGAAGTTCATAAATTACTAAGGATTAATATTGAGTCTCAATGATCATCTTATGAAATATTAATATCATCAATTAACATATTTATAAAGAGAGATTAAATATTTCACGCTTCGATCATATACAAACTATTTATATAGGATACCTCTACTCACATGTCATCACATGAACGGTCTAGATCAAACCATTTGTAACTCTTACAAAATGAGTCGTTTCCATAGTGTCATCAGGATAAAGCACCCAACCTTATCCATATACTATAGACCTTTAGGTTATTTCTTGAACATGATCCACCCGTATGTCAACTACATACATATTCAAGACTTCACGTAATATCCTTAGATTTTTTCGGTTAATGAAATTTAATATTGCATAATTAATCAACTAATAAATTATGAGGTTTTAGGGCATAAATCCCAACAGAAGGTGCATTCATAAGAAGGTGGAAAGATTACATTTGAGAAGGAGTCTCACGCTTAGAGGGAGCCTAAGTGATCATTCACTAATATTCTTATATTTAGAAGGAGCCTAAGTACATTGAAGATGAGGGGATCTCACACCTAGGGGAGCCTAAATTTCATTGAGATGGAGTCCCACATTTAAAGGGAGCCTAAGTGATTTGTTCTCTAAGTTGGGCTATTCAACTGTCATTGTAATTGCAGTCAATTTACAGATAAGTACATCGTTGTAATTGCTTAACTTTATATTAGTGAAAATATCTTTCCACGAATACACTGCCCCTCAAACGTAAGTGGTATTACACCGAACTGGGTTGCCAAGCTCTATGCTTTGTTCTGGTTTTTAGTTTTATGTATTTATCTACGATATCTCTAGAAATGCTATAACATCGTGTATAACAAATTTTATCATGTGTTAGATAACCTAAATTTCAAACTTGAATCTACTAATATCTTGAGATGCTTTAAAAATTGAAGATACTTGGAGAGTCATACATAGAGAGAACCAAAAAGAAAGATGAAGCTTTCGGTTTTTGTGGGGAATGATAATCAATAAAACTCATTTTATAGTAGTAGAAGTTAAGAGTTACAAAACTTTTTGTATTTTAAAACTATTAAATTTTCATTTTTGCATTAAATTTTAAAAAAAATCAAGTAGGAGAAACTTTTTGTATTTCAACCTTTGAGTTTCCATTATACTTATTATTGATAATTAATAATGAATTAATTGTGTACTTTATTGATAACTAATATTTAATTATTATATGCTATTCATAATTGATTTTTAATTGCATCTTTTATAAATAAGTAAAGGAAGGGACAAAAGTGTCAAAGAAAAGTTTTCTTGAGATCCTCACTTTTAATATGTTAAAGATTATAGATGATTGATAGATAATAAAAATTTTACAATTATTTTATACGTAAATATATGATGTCTTTTAATTTTGTATTAATTTTCAATATTTGATATTATTTTATAATTATTTATTAGTTTTTTTTTTAATTTCTGCTCTCACATCGACGTTTGTATAGATATTTTATAATGTATATCTAAATGTTATTTTACTTATAGAAATGATGATTAAAAATGGTCAATTATAGTCCAATTCAACAACAATCAAAGTTTAATTAACTAATTACAATAATTTCCATAAAACTTCCCGAAATTTTCATCGATATCTATATTTTCAATTAAATTTTCATTAAATCGGGACTTTCATCTTTCCATCAAGTTTTGAATATATTTAGTCAAGCTCGTAGTGTTTTTAAGGCTACGAGTTTTGAGAAAATTCTAAGGTAGGTGTTTTAAAGATAAGGAGTTGTCGAATAAATTGAATGTATTCCTCACTGTGAGGTTGTGGTTGTTGTTCCTACTACAATGTTAATAGATTTTTCTATTTTTCTAAAGAATAATCTTCATTATTGGTGGTATATTAAGGGAGTCCAAGTTCTAATATTTAGAGAGATTCTCGGTCTTAAGAGAAGTCTAAGCTATCTTGTTTTGAAGTGTGCTTCAAACAAGAAGGTAAAAAGAGCAACAGAGCATTACAAGAGGGAGTCTCAAGTTTAGGGGAGTCTAAACTCTTGACGAGGAGTAAGTTGTTTGAGAGTCTCTATAGTTGGTATCTATCAAATAAGTACTTCGTTGTAATTATTTAACTCTTATTAGTGCAGTTCTTTTCATCGGGCTCACTACCATCCATACGTAGGTATAGTTACTGTACATCCCCAATTTCAGGAAAATTTAAGTTAGTTATCTAAAATTATTGAGTTTAAATTTCCCTTTCATTTGGAAAATTGGGATTAAATTGAAATAATTGAAAAACTTTTATTGATTAAATTAAATTTAATTGATTAGATATTCGAACTGGTTATCTTAAAAATATTGAATTTTGCTTCCCTTTGATTTTGGATTTTAGGGCCAACTTAAAAAAAAATTAAAAGAGATAATTAATTTCATGTGGTTTTGAACTGATTTAAATATTTAGAAGGATTTAATTTGTATCAAATTGATGGATCTTATGCGTTTTTGAAGCCTAAATTAAGATAATTTGAAAAGTTAATTGAAAAGTTAATTGATTTATAAATTTAATAGAATCTTTGAAGATTTTCGAGATATTGTGATAAAATATTTTATTTATCTTTTCAAAATTTAAAAAAAATAAAAGAATTGAGATTTTTTTTTTTGAAATTAAAGGAGAGTGAAAAGAGACCAAAAATTGGAAGAAAGCAATTTGATTTTTGACAACTTCCACAAAATTGTCGATTTCTGAAGTTTGAAACGTTGGATCATGCTCAAATTTGGTTAGTCTGTTCAAGACATATAGAATTTTATTTTGAACGGTTGGATCGTTGTTTGAAGCTCTGGTTTTTTCGTAATCACTACTGGATAAAATCTGTAAAACTAGAAATTCCCCTTCCCTCACTCTCACAAACCCTCCTCATGCAAGACCCTCACTACCAGCCGCTAACCTAAACAATTTATGCTGTATGACAACAACACCCTCTACCTATCTATGGTAGCCATGAGCCAACGCGCCATCAGCCTCCACTACCCGATCTTTGCTGAAATCTTGAGAAAAACCTTGGAAAATTGGTAAAGATCGCTAAGTTCTGGGTAAGAGCAGTTGAGTTTAGAAGGTTCTCGGTTGCCCATTAAATTTTGGTTTTCTTTTTGATTGATGCTGATTATATTTGGAATTTAGATCCAAGATTGGAGTACCTCAGAGTACGTTACGTGCTGTTCAGCGGATTCGAGTTTGTTTGGCAAGTAGTTTGGTAAGCGTTGTGATCCTTGTTGTTAGTTATTGGCCACCTATTGATTATTGGACTAAAAGAATGGTTTAATTTTAAGTATTTTGAAGGTTCTAAGTCATCATCCATTGAGTTTTAAAATCTGCTAAGAGTAGATTTTTGAATCGAAATCCTGCGAGTGTCTGTTGATCAAGTTTCGTTTAGGTAAGTTATTTGGTGACCGTTTGATTCAATTTGTATGTTTGGGTCCTGGTTCCAAAGATTGAAATTTAGTATTATGCCCGTGTTAGGGGACTCAATTCAGGACTTATTTGGTTAGAGATCATTAGCTTGGATTAATATCTGAATTTGACTTCGAGGTAAGTAATTTTACTACTGGAACTACCCACGGGCTAGGCACTGGATGTATGCTAGCATGATGGATGAATGTTATGGTAGAATGACAGCATGATGAATTGATAGTTTAGTATAACCGATGTATGTTCTTGCTTGAGGATCTGGAAGATGTATTTGTGCACATAGATACTTGAATGCTAGCATGAGATGATATTTGATTTCATGAGGTTGTATGTGATCTGTGGATATTGAGGCATGTGTGTATGTTGTAGAGCCTGATGTTGAGACATATATGTATGTCATAGAACCATATTGTGATAATTATGGTGTCGACCCTATGATAGTGATTTTACTGATTAGTTAGAATGCCCACTAGGTTTGTGTTTCCTTCGGGATTCACCAGTTTGTGTTTCCTTCGGGATTCACCAGTTTGTGTTTCCTTCGGGATTCATCAGTTATTGTGTCTCCTTTGGGATTCACCAGTTTGTGTTTCCTTCGGGATTCACCAGTTATTGTGTCTCATTTGGGACTCACCAGTTTGTGTTTCTTTCATGATTCATAAGTTATTGTGTTTCCTTCGAGATTCACCAGTTTGTGTTTCCTTCGGGATTCACCAGATATTGTGTTTCCTTCGGGATTCACCAATTTGTGTTTCCTTCGGGATTCACCAGATATTGTGTCTCCTTCGGAATTCACCAGTTCGTGTTTCCTTCGGGATTCACCAGTTTGTATTTCCTTCGAGATTCACCAGATATTGTGTCTCCTTGGGGATTCACCAGTGTGTGTTTCCTTCGAGATTCACCAGTTTGTGTTTCCTTCGGGATTCACCAGATATTGTGTCTCCTTCGGGATTCACCAGTTATTGTGTCTCTTTCAGGATTCACCAGTTTATATTTCCTTCGAGATTCACCAGTTATTGTGTTTCCTTCAGGATTCACCAGAGGTAGTGGCCATATTTAGCTACAATAGGATAGAACTCAATTTTTCATGAATGTATGTGTCCCATGAGGACTAGGACAATTTATATGTTCCACCAGAGGTAGGCATCTAGAGGACATAGATGCCTAACCTGACCCAGTAGTGGGGTTACTTACTGAGTATTTTATACTCATTTTTTCTCATGTTGTTGTTTTAGGTAAAGGTAGAGATGCACCGGTGACGGACAAGCGAAATTCGTGATCGAGCCACTAGGACTAGTTTTATGCTTCCGCTCACGAGATTTAGATTTCTTTTCATGTTTTTCTTAACTTTCAGTTTTGATGTCTAAAACTTACTATTAAGAATCGTCAGACTTATTTATTATCATTTATGATTTATGGGTACCCTACTGTTGTTTTTAATGTTTGAATTTAATGAAAGTTTTTTGAACTTACCTTATTTAATTAGCATTTATTTCACCATAACAAAGTATCGTTTTAAGTTCCATGCATGCATATATTTAGTAACGACCTAACTTAAGTCCTAGGGGGTCGGGTCGTTACAGTTACACTGAATTGGATTATTATTTTTTGTGTGTTTATCTTTATGTTATTTCTACCGTTTGAGTTATTGTCTCGTACATTGTCTATGGCATTGTGTTTGACTTGTGTAGTCGTATATTAGATTCATCTAAATTTTATAAGTTCTTAATCAAAAGTTTTTGTTAAAAAATACCTTGAGTTGTTAAAAAGAAAATTACAAGTTTAGTCTTTAAACATTCGAGTTTATGTCTATCTATTCTCTAAAACTTTCGAAAGTATCTCTAATAGGTCTTTGAACTATAGATTTTTGTGTTTAATGCCCCATAAACTTTTAATTTTGTATCTAATAGGTTATTGATATATTCGATTTTTTCCTAAAAAATTAATTGATAATTGATAATAGATATATTAGATATATAGTTGAATTTTATCTCTAATAGAACCCCAAAGTTTCTAGTTATAAATAAATGTATGAATCTATTTTACACAAGATTGAAAGTTTAACGATCGAAAATCTATTAAACACACCTTTTAAAGTTTGGGAACTTAATGGACATAAAAGTAAAAGTTTAGAAATCAACACCAGAACCTTTTAAAGTTTAGAAATTTATTTAATTAATTTTGATAAAAATTTACTTTGGTAGGACTAAATTTAAGATTTAAACTAAAATTGAATAATTAAAAATATATCGAAATGATATTTTTACCATAATTAAACTCATTTTATATTACGTTACAACGTTAAAAATGCAATGTGAATATAAAAGTTCAATATAAGGTCTTATACGTACGAAAAATGAGGAATTACAATTCGAGTTAATAAGTGTGAGATGTCGAAGTAACTGTGAGTTGAGGTTAGATTTTTTTTTTTTCAAATATATTTATATTATTAAGGTATAAAATGAATGTTTGAATAATTTAAATCCTTAAATTTCGTGGTAATCTTTTTTGAGTTAGTTATTTATTTTTGGGTAATTTGATTAAATTTCTAATTTCAAACTTTAATTTAAATAAAAAAAAATATTTTTAAATTTTCGTGATAATATTTGGTTACCTCTTATTTTTAAACTTTAATTTAAACTAAAATATCTTTTTTAGCATTCTTTTGTGATAATCTTAATTTATTATATATTTTAATTTGGATGATTTGATATCTTCTCAGTTTCGAACTTTGATATAAATCAAAATGTTATTATTATTTTAAAAAAATTCATAATAAATTCTCCCTTGATTTCAAAAAAAATTATTTGTTATTTTGATTTGGTTACAAAACGAATATTAAAAAAGAAGAGATAACTTAAGCTAAAAAAATTAGAGGGTAAAAATTTAAAAGAAAAAAAAAACACTGGGAACGAGATTATTTTATTTTATTTTTTTTAAAAAAAAACTGAATACTACAACAAAAACTAAATTATATTTTTAAATTTTTTTCATGTACATTGTTATTTATAAATTATATTAAAAAATAAATCATTTTCATAAATTGTTTGATATTTTATTAATCAAGTTACCTAATATATTAAACAAAAGAAAAATAAAAAGGTTTCTATGCATAAGTCATTTAAATATTACTAATTTGAAACTATCAGCTATAAGTTTAAAAAGATAACCTTAATTAGGGATAAGAGAGTTTTATTTTTTAAATAAGTCATCAAAAAATATTTATAAAAATTTTAGAAATTAGATTAGAAAAATAACAGTTATTTATATTTACTATTACTAGTTTAATTTTAAATATATTATAAAAGAAAATATAAATTAAAGTATTTCGTACTATTCTTTTAAAATTTCATGATATTAATCATAGATTAATAATTTTTTTTTTTTTTATTTTCATCGGAATGATTTGATTATTTTGAACTTTAGTCTATAGAATATTATTATTATTTAAAAAAAAATTCATAAACGTTAAAAAATGTATTTGTATGTTGATGTGAATTATTTGTTTATCCTTTTCTTTAAATTTCAATTTAAATAAAAAATATATTTTTTCAAAATAATAATAATAATAATTTGATTTGAATGATTTGATTATATATATAATTAATATTTATAATCTTCAATTCAACTTAAAAATCAACTTAGAATTTAATAGTATATAATGTTGATATCAGTTGAGATATAATATATATAGATTAAACCAGTAACAACTAACAATCAACAATAATTGAACAGAAACCTTTAGACAAAAGAAGCATCTAGAACATCTCTGATATAGTGGAAGCATCCAACGGTCAACATGTTTCGACGAACGAACAAAGGCTACAGAGACGGAATTCTAGACTCTTCTTTGCAAAACGCGCACGGTAGCGATTAAATCTCAACCGTTCATTTGCTATTCCCTTTGGTTCTATATAAACTTAAGTCCCCTGCAGAGTCGTTTAGCAAAAGAAGGGAAAAGTATAAAGAAATTTAGCATTTTCGCGTCCAGAACCTTCGTTTCATCGCTCAAACTTTGATTCCACGAAATTGGGTTGCCGAGTTTCGATCGGATTTCAATTGGGTTCCATCGGTTTTAAGAAGAAAGATTTCAATCATCTGAATCGAAATCGAAGATGTTCGGAAGAGCTCCGAAGAAGAGCGACAACACGCGGTACTATGAGATCCTTGGAGTCTCCAAGAACGCGTCGCAGGATGATTTGAAAAAGGCTTACAAAAAGGCCGCTATCAAGAATCATCCTGACAAGGGTGGTGATCCGGAGAAGGTGACCAGATTTTTGTTTTTTTTTGGAATTGTGTATCTGTTTTTAGTTTCTGTTGAATATGACTGAATTCTGTTGAGGATGGTAATGAATAATGATATCAAGATTTTGCTTCTTTTGGAGGGTTCTCTTTTAATTAATCTGTGTTTTTCATTATGATGAGAGAGTTTCTGTGTTCTTCACTGTTGTTGTTCGCTCGTTGGTTTTATTGATACTGAAACTCAAATGCATAAATTTACATGGATTTTGAAATTTCCCTCTTTGTAAGGATTTTTCTTCATATTTCCTGTGGTGCCTGTGAGGATGTGAACTGGGCAGAACTCGTAGTCTGCTGATACTTTTGTTTTCTTAATCTAATTCTCTCTTTCAAGGTGATTTGGCTTGTAGGTTTAGGTTCTTGTTTATCGTGCCTTGAGTTTCTTAGACGCTTGGATTTTTATAGTGATCATTCTATTGTGTTCAGCTACTTTTGATGTGATTCGTTTGCGCATATGCTTACGGAATATGCCTTTTTTATTTCAGTTTAAAGAGTTGGCTCAGGCATATGACGTTCTTAGCGATCCTGAGAAGCGAGAGATATATGATCAGTATGGTGAGGACGCACTTAAAGAAGGAATGGGTGGTGGTGGTGGTCATGACCCCTTCGATATCTTCCAATCCTTCTTTGGTGGAAACCCATTTGGTGGTGAGTGTTAAGAATATATTTTGGTTGTATTGTTTCCATAATCTTTGTAGTATAACATTAAAGCCATGATTGATAGTAATTTTGAAATGCTTTTAATCACTTTATCAGGTTTTTAACGACTTCAATATGATAGTATGAAAACATGTTTAAAAGTGTAAAATTAGAACACTAAATTGATTTTGAATGATGAAAGGCTTGTTTGGGAGGTGATTACAACATGACAATTGTAATTTAATGATTTTGTTAGTCCTACTCCTAGAAGAGCTCACAAATTGAAATTTTAATGATTTACTCTTTTTCTCTCGAAATTGGTTCGGGCGGGCAAGAATTGATGGAGTTGTCCATTAACATAATGCAAGGAGTGAAGGTCTCTGATACTTTATTATAGAAGAAAAATCATAAGTCTCATTGTTTTTACACAGGTGGTAGCAGCAGAGGCCGACGCCAGAGAAGGGGAGAAGATGTGGTACATCCCCTCAAGGTCTCCCTCGAGGATCTTTACCTTGGAACTTCCAAGAAACTTTCTCTGTCGCGGAATGTTATCTGCTCGAAATGCAATGGGTTAGCCCAGTTTCTAGCCTTGTTTATGGTTTTGGTCTTATTGTGTAGATTTATGCCTTGGGTGCTGATGTTTGTTGATGGCTGTATTTCAGCAAGGGATCAAAATCAGGTGCTTCAATGAACTGCTCTGGCTGCCAAGGAACTGGAATGAAGGTCACAATTAGGCACCTTGGTCCATCGATGATCCAGCAGATGCAGCATCCTTGCAATGAATGCAAGGGCACTGGAGAAACAATCAGCGACAAGGACAGGTGTTCTCAATGCAAGGGTGAGAAAGTTGTTCAGGAGAAGAAGGTTCTGGAAGTTATTGTGGAGAAGGGTATGCAGAATGGACAGAAAATTACATTCCCAGGAGAAGCAGATGAAGCTGTATGTTTGTGAATGAATCATTCATTCTTCAGCTACACTATTTTATGTTCCTTTTAAATGGTTTTGGTACTTATTTGTTGTGTTTCTGTTTTTGTACAGCCTGATACTGTCACTGGAGATATAGTTTTTGTTCTTCAACAGAAGGAGCATCCAAAATTCAAGAGAAAGGGAGAGGACTTGTTTGTGGAGCACACTTTGTCACTTACTGAGGCTCTCTGTGGCTTCCAGTTTGCTCTCACTCACTTGGATGGCAGACAGCTTCTCATCAAAACAAATCCTGGAGAAGTTGTAAAGCTTGGTAAGCAAATCATTGAATCTGTTCTGATTTATCTGCTTAAGATTTTAGTTTGCCGATATTCATTTAGAACTCAAGGATACAATTTTACAACGTATAGAACAGATCCTGTTCAAGTAATGTCTATAGGTTGTGTTTGCATCTTTGGATGAGCTTAATAAGAAAACCCCTGATGTCTTTGGATGATTCTAATAAGAAAATCCTTGATGTTTCTCAAAGTCATGGCCTTGGAACGGGATGGTGTTTAGTTTTATGAATAAAATCAATGTTTGTAAACCCCTTTTGTTTATGGAACTTCAGATTCATTTAAGGCGATTAACGACGAGGGCATGCCGGTGTACCAGAGACCCTTCATGAAAGGGAAGCTCTACATCCATTTCAGTGTGGACTTCCCTGATTCCTTGAGCCCAGAGCAGATCAAAGCTCTGGAAACTGTCTTACCATCAAAACCATCATCCCAACTTACCGACATGGAGCTTGACGAGTGCGAGGAGACGACAATGCATGATGTCAATATCGAAGAGGAGATGAGGAGGAAGCAGCAAGCACAAGCGGAGGCCTACGAGGAAGACGAAGACATGCATGGTGGTGCGCAACGGGTGCAATGTGCCCAGCAGTAGTCTTTTTTGAGGTGAAATTAACTTGAAACAACTAAATGTTAGGTTTGTTTGGGGGATGGATGGGTTGATGGAACTCCATATCTTGTTAATGGCAGTTTTTGATGGTGGCATTTGGAATTTCTCATATTCCGAAAGCCGTTACCTACTGGTACAATATATAAATCAATCTGGTTCTGATCTATGAGCAATGCTATTTTATTACTAAGTTCTAAAACCCAAGCTGATGCTTGTCTCATTTCATGCTTGTTATGTTGTTGGATTTGTTGTTTCAAATTCATTGAGCCATATTTCTTATTGATTTTTGAACACTTGTGTTGATTTTGCCTATATGGGCTAGTTTTTGTGCCTCAATGGTTTTGACTTGGAATTGAAATATACGTATTTTAGTTGATTTTCTAACGAATAATTTTTTTATAGTAAGGCAAACTTTTTCTCTTAAAATAAAAAATAAAGCAAAGTGTTGAAAGAAATAGCTAAGGTCTCATTTGTCATATTGTATTTTTTAGTTTTTTTTTTTCTAGAATTAAGTTTAAGGTTACTATTTAATTTTTTTTTTCTTTTTTAGTTTATTCGAATGATTTAGAAAATCATGTTTTCACATAGTTGTTTTGTTTTTGGGATTTAGTTAAGAATTTGACGTCTTAAATTTAAAATTTTGAAATACAGCATTTTAGGTTATAAATTCAACCATTTTTGTTTAATAAAAATATATATTATATATTATATATAATATATAATATGATATTGTATAATAATTTTTTAGCAAACAACTTTAAAAGCATTAGTAACGGTTTTAGCTTAACAACTACCCTTAGTTTTATGATTATAAATATATCATAAATATATCCTCAAATATATTATGGAGAGTTATTTAAATAAGCATGAAACACATGTTTGTTTTTATTAAGTTATGTTTTCATACTATCTACTAAATAGATCTTTATTCACTTTATATTTTGTGAAATTTTTTTTTTCAACTATTTTGAATGCAGCTAATAAGAGAAAAAAATGTTTTTCAAAAAATTTATTTTTATTTAAATATATTTGATAAAAATTGATTAAAATATATTTAATGATATCAAACACTCTAATTCCTTTTTCAATAACTTGTTTATCTTAACATGTTTAAATAAAATTCTAATTTTGACCTTCCATTGAAAATCTAATATCGCAAGCCAATCTTATCTTAATCAAAATATATGCTTTGACCACGTTCCAAATTAAGCGTTTTTTTTTTGGGTTAATTAATTTGATAATACGTAGTGTTTAGAAATTTGGCATACCTGATAGCAGAAAAATATTAAGAACAAAAATATATAAATGCAAAATATCACCCACTTATTTGAATGACAGAATATTCCACGACTTACGATAAGAATTATTTCAGAAAAAGTATGCATTGGATATTGGTTATACCTTGAGAAACAAATAGGATAATTATTTAATTTTATTTTAAAATTTTGAAATTATTTATTTTCTCTCTATTTCTAAAATGATTTGTATTTTTTTTTTAAATATAATGGTTGAAAATTTTAGCTAAATTCTAAAAACAACAAATAAATTTTTAAAAACTACTTTGTTTAGTTTTCAAAATTTGATTTAGATTTTTAAATTATTGATAAAAAAATAGATAACAGATGGAGAAGTTTAGAGGTGAAAAATAGTGTCTATGAGTTTATTTTTTTTAAATATAATGGTTGAAGTAAATGTTTAAAATATCTCGTTCTCTTATAGGAGATTTAAGCCCTCTCTGCGATGTATATTGAATTTTTTTATATCTAGCCTGCCCCTCAAAAATATAACAACTCAACTAACCATTTTGTATTGAAAGGTTGAGTGGGAAACTCCACAATTAAAATATTCTTTTGACAAATTGCTCCTAAAAGTTCAAGGGAGAAAGTAAGAGAGAAAGTTATTGAATATTGATTGGTGTATTTTGAGAGTAATGTGAGGGACTTGTTTATAGTAAAATTATAGATCTAGAATTTAATATATAATAAATAAGATTTTATTTTAACATTCAACCAAATGGATTTTTTCCTCTCTTAAGAATTAAAATTCTCATTACTTCTCCAAAAATGGAACCTCAATTTAGCAAAACTTATAAAATATTTTTTTAAAAAAATGTAACAACATCATCTATTCTTTCTCATCTTATCACTAAATTCTTGATAATTTAAGGATGATCAATATTTGGATTTTAGAAAATATGAAAAGACTTGCTAAAATGTATTGTTGTAAGTAAAGAAATAATGCACAAAGATTTTGTGTTTTTGAAAATAAAGTTCAAATTGAAAGGAGTGAGATGTCAATACAACCGCAAGAATATGGTATGAATATGAGTTAAGAAAAAATATGGCATGCCATAGAAAATGCGTATGAATCAGTAACATCAAAAAATTTTCTACTCTAAATCGCCTCATAGCTATACAAAAATTAACGTAAAATATGTTCATAAATAGTTTATGTTCAACTAACTGTATGGTTTATCAATATATTGTCAATCATCTTTTAAAAGATTATTTAAATTAGAATTCAGTTTTTAAATTTATTATACTAAATACATGTATAAAACTTGAAATATAACTTTGTTTTCCTTGAATCCTGTTTTAATATTCATATTTTCATTATTGACCAAAATAGCCCCTTTAAGTATTATTTTCATAAGAGTATTCTGCATGTTGTAGGTTTTTTTTTTTTTTTCGTTCATTATTATTTGAAGTTGAACAATATTTGGGAGTAAAATATTCAAATATTTGATTTAGAGGTTTTTTGTAATGCTACAATTGTGTGTGAGATCAAAAATTAAATATTAAGGTCCGATTGATAACCATTTGATATTTTATTTTTGTTTTTTAAAATTAAGCTTATAAAAATTTTCACCTCCAAATTTTTTATTTTGTTATCTAATTTTTACTAATGATTTAAAAAATCAAGCCAAATTATGAAAACTAATGCCCCGTTTGGTAACCATTTGGTTTTTGATTTATGAAAATCAATCATATTTCCTCCCAATTTTTTACACTGGTTTGCATCTTTTTTAAGTATAATGGTTGAATACTTAACCAAATTCTGAAAATAAAAACAAAATTTTAAAAGCTATTTTTTTTTTAATTTCAAATTTTGGCATGGTTTTCTAAACCATTAATAAAAAGTAGATAACAAAGAAATAAATTTGGATGTAAATGTCTAGTCTATATGCTTAATTTTCAAAAACAAAAACAAAAAAACTAATTGGTTACCAATCGAGGTCTAAGTAGCTTTTGAAATTTTGTTTTTGTTTTTTGAATTAGGTTAAAAATTCAACAATTGTACTTTAAGAAAGATACAAATCATTATAAGAAATGAAGAGTAAATAGATTTAAAAAAAAAAAAAAACAAAAAACAAAAAACGAAATGATTACCAAATCGGATCTAAAATATTTTCATCGAAAGATACCTTAAGTAGTTGAATTAGACTCATATATTTGGCCAAACATTATTATAGGTAATCATTAAATAATAAAAAATTGTGAATGAATGCGAAATATGCTTTCTCAATTCTCATGCCTCACATTGATGTACCCAATTTGATTTATGTGCATTATTACGGTTAGTTTTGGATAGAAACGGTTCAATCACGCATTAGGAAAATGTTAAAAGAAACATTTACTATTAGTAGATCTTAATATTGTCTCATTTAAAAAATATCTCTGAATTTTCAAAATTAAAGTTGCTTTAATATTCTTAATCTAAAACATATTAAAAAAAAATACTTTTATCGCTAGTATATCAACGGAAATCATCTATGTACATCTTGTCACCTCTCTTTTTTACTTTTTCTCTTGTTGGAATAAATAGTATGTGATCCCCTTTGTTAAGGGTTACATCCATTCAATTTGATAAGTTGCGTTGTTCCATTAAGAGATGCATATTTTCAATAAATAACCAAATTGAAGAAAGATCACGACTATTCGAATTACCATGAATTAAGTCTATAAATATGACCTTTCCTCAAATTAATTTTCACGTTTACCATAAACATTTTTCTTCCTTATGAAAAAAGATCTCTCCATTTCAAAATTTATTGAAGTTCGATATATCCACAAAGTATAGTTCATTGATTATCTAGATGGAGTGCTACTTCCATAAGAAAGTTAATATGTTCTATTTTGGGAAATAATTACTCTTTAAACTTAGGCATTAGAGTGAGTAAAATTATCTTAAAGAGATAACGTGAATTTGTTAGGTTAAGATACTTTGTTGTATATGAATTTTATCGTTTTATGTGTTCTGATTCTTATAACACCTCCCTTCTCCCCTTCAGTCTATTTGTTGTGACCAATGAAGGAGGTTCCTTATAATCAAGAATATTATTCCTTTGTCGGCCCTTTTTCCTATTTACTGATTTTTCATTATGCTAAGTTTTGTGAGAAGATTTGATTTTAGAACTTGAAGATTTGATTTTTAGAACTTTGTAAGATATTTTTTGGGATTTGATAGGTAAGATTTGTCGAGTCCCTTAGATAAAATAAAATAAAATATCGTTTCTTTTGAACTTTACAGTACAAGTTGTAAGGTTGATTCACAGAGAGCCCAAAGTGTTTCTCAAGAATATGCTTAAATTCTAAAAGTAACCGATGGAGAATTGATATGCAATTGAATATGCAACGAAAAGTATATGATGTAAAAATAAACGTCACTAATAGAGAAAGTGATGTAGTTGTTTAAAATTCTAGCTTAGGTTTTTTACTTATATCAATTGTTTGCTTGATCCACTACGAGAATTATGACTTTTAATAACAAATATCTAGCAACAAAATTCACAACGTCGCAACTATAGCGATGAAATACATCTTTCGTCTATATCCATGTACTGAAAACTGATAAGTTGCAAACTTGCAACGAATAAATCTAATCGTCGTAAGTGGTATACGATGAACACTTGAATCATCGTAATTGGCGTGCGACATATTTTAAAATCGTCGTAGTGAGCGACGAAAAATGATTTCAACGCATGTTAGTTCAATTAATTGAGCGGGATGTTTGGCGCCCAATCTGATGGTTTGCGATGAAATGGGCTTTAGTCGCAAGTCCGCGTTACTACGAAAAAGGGCTTTTGTCGCAATAATTTGTAATGAAAATAAAATTAGTTGCAATAATTTGCAACGAAATAATATTTAATCGCAAAAGATTTTTTTAGAACCATTTACCTCGGGTTTAGTCTTTCCTCGTTTAGTCCGTTGTTCGTCTAAGAAGAGGTATCGTGTGTGCCATTCATCTGAAACTGGGAGGAACATCTAGAGGGGGATCATCGTCGTCGTTCAGAGAACCGTCCCATTTCGATTTTGCCTACATGTTCAGAGGACCATCACCATTTAGAGGAGTTTCCATTTGCTTAGGGGCTCATTTTTTTCATTAAAGCTTGATTTATTGTGTTTAAATTTTTGTTTTGAAGTTTTTCTGTGTGAACAAAATTTTGTTTGGAACTTATTATGTGATTATATTAGAGGTTGTTCTCTTTATTAGTTGGATTTTATGATTACTCACTCAATTACTTTTGTTTCTTTTGTTCAAAGATCCCATTCGAAGGTTGATTTTCTTCTCCATTAAGCTCTTTGAAGGTATGTAGCTTTTTGTACTATTTCTTTTATCATTCTTATTTTTTAATTTTAGTTAAAATTTTGTTGATGAGAGATTTAAAAGATGATTTGGGTGCTACTTATGCCTTCAAGCTTATTTAGAGATGTTGTTTGATTAACATGGTGAAATTTTTTATATGCCCTGTAATGTTTTTTCATAAGATATTTGAGTTTATTATGTATTTTTTTTTGGAGAATAATTGTATAGTTAAATTGTATGTATTTGAAATGATTTTAGAGGCTACTTCATGTGCTCGAAGTGTGATCTAGAAGTCATTATATGATTAAAGTTTATTTTAGATGATTTGTGTAATTATATTATGATATTTATGTTCAAGGAGATTACTTGACTTCTGTGATTCTATTCTTAACTTGATTTTTTCTTGATTAAGCTCCAAGTTTTTTGATTCTTGTGTTGTGTTCAATATGTTTGATTATTCTAATTATTATAGAACGATGGAAATTATATATATTTTGCACATATTATTATTTATTTTTAAATAACTTTATGATAAGTTTCCCTTTGATTTTTTCATAAGATAAAAGTTGGATAAAATTTTGAAATAGGTTATGTTTGATTTTATACTTATAGTTTTTGTAATGAAGGTGGAAAAAACATGTTTACATTTATTATGATGTGGTAACTATTAAGTATTTATTTATTTTTTCTTTTTTTTCTTTTTTTTTCTTTTTTTTTTTTTTCTATTGTTGTGAATAAAATGATTAGGTGACTCGAGAGGGAAGAATGAGTATTTATAGTTTTTGTTATGAGGGGGGAGGGGCAGAGGAAAAGAGAAGAATATATAGTTGCAAAATATTTATGATTTTATACTTGTCATTTTTTTTTTAATAAATGTGGAAAAAGAGCGTTTATAATTGTATTATGTGGTAACTATTGAATACTTCATATTTGTTACCGTTGTGAAAAAAAGTGGTTGGGATGGAAGGAGGGGTAGATGAGAATCTATGTTTGTTGTGACTTGAGTTTGTAATAATTAAGTTTGAAATTATGTGAATTGAGTTAGGTGATAATTATGTTTTAGACTAACTTCTGATGGATAAATAAAAATGAATTAATCTTTTTATATCAATGGTGAATATGTTTACGTTTAATATTTAACAAATCTTGATATGTTGAGAATATGTGACTCATGTTTACAAATAATTTGATATGTGCAATTTTTATGTGTGCAAGACTAAACCAAAATTTGTTGGTCGCAATATTAAATCTTTTTGGAAGAATACATTCCGAAGACTAAACAGAACTTGCTAGTGATAATATTGAAACCTTATTGAAAAACTTATTCTTGTTGTAGTGGATAGATATTAAAGATTTATAAACATATTTTAGTATAGTATGATATTTTATTCATATTTGTTTAATTTCATGATTTGTACATAGAGTTGCATTACAAGTATTTTCTATTAGGGATAATATTTTTAAAAAACTGTCTGAAAAGAATAATAATATTTTTTTAAAATATTATTAAAATTTGCGACAAAACGTAAAACATTGCAAAATTATTACGTCAAATAAAGAAATGCCGCACAATGCAATGAAAAATAAAATGTCGCATAATGTGACATCCTGATAAATGTTCCATATTGCGACTTTTTATGTTTCGTCGCAATAAGAATGCAACGTTCTAAGAAAGCATCCCATATTGTGATGTTTTTAATAAAAACATTGCAAAAATCTTTCAGTGACTAGGATTTAGTGATGAATGCATGCGACGAAAAATTTTCATTGCTAAATCTTTTTTGTGAATAAAAAATAGATTTAGCGACAAATTATTTTCGTCACTAAAAGCCAGATTTCTTGTAATGATCATAGAACACATGCAAATATACTTCTTTTTTACCAATGTTTAGTCAACACATTTATCAATGCTAAATGGAAGTCCAAAACACTTAATGTGGTTCAATACATGTAATGTGTCCTAACCACGTCAATCAACCACATTAAGTTCTAGAGAAAGTGTTGTAGAAAGAACAATTGTTCAAAAGTATAACTTAGATTTTTTGTCATTCCGAATTTCAGGAAAATTTAAGTTAGTTATCTAAAATTATTGAGTTTTAATTTTCCTTTAATTTTTGGAAATTGAAATTAAATTGAAATAATTGAAAAGCTTTTATTGGTTAAATTTAATTTAATTGATTGGATATTCGAACTAATTATCTTGAAGATATTGAATTTTGCTTGATTTTAGATTTTGGAGTCAACTTAAAATAATTTAGGAGATAATTAATTTTTTACGTGGTTTTGAATTGATTTAAATGTTTGAAAGAATTTAATTTGTATCAAATTGATGGATTTTATACCATTTATTATTAATTTTTTTTTGAAGCCTAAATTAAGGTATTCATAAGTTAATTGATTTACCAATTTAATAGAATCTTTGGAGATTTTCGAGATATTGTGATAAAATATTTTATTTATATTTTTAAAATTTGAAAATGAAATAATTGAGATTTTTCGAAATTAAAGGAGAATGAAAAGAGGCCGAAAATCGGGGAGAAAACAATTTGATTTTTCTGCGACGACCTCCACAAAATTGTCGATTTTTGAAGTTTTAACCGTTGGATCGTGCTCAAATTTGGTCAGTGGGACATATAGCGTTTCATTTTGAACGTTAGATCGTTGTTTGAAGCTCTTGTTTGTTCGTAATCGCTGCTGAATAAAATCTGTAAAACTGGAAATTCCCCTTCTCTCTCACTCTCGCAAATCCTCCTCATACAAGACCTTCACTACCAGCCGCTAGCCTAAACAATTTATGTCGTCCGAAAGCAACACTTGTTGCCTATCTATGGTTGCTACCACCGCTGATGCCATTGTCACTGGAATTGATATCTTGGGTAAGTTATTTGGTGTTTTATGGGGTTTCTTTGAAGATCTTGAATACCCATCAAATTTTGGTTTAAGTTTTGGCTCACCCATATTGTTTTGATGTTGAAATTGGATTTTGCAGATACTCAAGGTGCTTTTCGGTAAGATTAAAATTGTTAGGCGTTCTTTTTTTTTTTTTTTTTGTAAGGTTTAGGGTCTTTGTTGAGAATTTTTGGATACCCACTATGTGTTGGCTTGACTTTTGTTTCAATTGTGATTTTTGGAGGTTGGATTAAAAGGTCTAAATTTGTTGTCCATTAAAGTTAAAGGTTGATTTTGGTGATATAGTTATTGAATTGTGTTGATTTTGAAGCTTCGAAGTGGTTTTGGAATCAAACCACGTGTTGGGTAAGTTGTTTGGAGATATTCGGGTTAAGTTGTGATTGGAATTATGTCCTAAATGATGGAATTAATTTTGATTTTTGGTATAGGGTTTGATTCAAGAATCGAAGGATTTTGAAGTGTTCACCAAATTTGAGATCAATTTCGAGACAATTTGGGTAAGTAATTGGACCTTGGGACTATAAATATTTGGCCTTAATGGATGATATAAATTGGTTGATAGAGAATTTTGGCCTTATTTTGGAAATCCTAATTTTTTGTTTATCACTTAGGACTTGGTTTGTGATCTTTTGGGCAAATAAAAGTTAAGGTTGTTTAAGCTCGTATTGACTAAAACTTGAGGTTAGTGTCCTTCTACTAGTTCGCCTTCAAATCAGTCGTCCCTACCACTTGGATTGCTTATATGCTTCTTTGTTACCTATGCTTAGCCAACACATTTAGTAATGTTAAATGGAAGTCCAAACACCTAATCAATCAACACATCTAGATGTAATGCATCCTAACATGTCAATCAACCACATTAAGTTCTAGGGATAATGCTAAGGTGCAAGAAAAGTAGGTAATGCCTCACAAGTCAAACAATACGATATTCAATTAAGTTAAATAAACAATGTTAATTGGATGGTTACCAAACAATTCCATAAGTTTAACTTAAACAATCATGTGATTAAGGATTTCAACGATTATAGATTAAGACTTAACTTATAGTCATGGATCATGCAACTTTGATTAGTTTGCCAAACATTCCCAAAGAAATATAATTATGAGAGTAAAACAAGATGAACATCCATAGGCAACAAAGAATTACTCAAGTTCTTACAACTCTCACATGAAGGAGTAATAAAATATGCAACGGAAGACTTTAGAATCAATAAGCACTTAAACTATATTTAATTTGAGTTTTAAGCATGTTGTTCATATGTTATTCATAAGAGGGTTTGAAACACATATTACCTTTGAAGATTTCCTCCACGAATCCAGCTGAAATCCACCAAGATAGAGCTTGAATCTTCAAGAGAACTACCACCGACATCTTCTCCACTATGCTCAAGCTGGAACGTGTGGTGGAAATACTTAAATCAAGTTGAATTGATGAAGAACAAGTAAGGGATGTGTAGGGTTTTTCAGGTTTTCACTTCAACAAGTAAAACTCAGATTGCTTCATGATCTTCATGCATGGAGCTTCTATATATAGGTAGAACCCATGCAAATATACAGGGTTGCATGGAGGGCAGCTCCTCCTTGGAGATCATCACAAAATGAAATTGGAATTTAGTGACTATCCATCAAATTTGTTAATGGGTTTTTCCCAAAAAATGGAAAAACCCATTAACTTAAAATGATTTCAAAAAATCATTTTATTTTGTTATTTAAATTAGTTTTATAAAATTAATTAAAAATTAATTAATTTAAATAAAACTAATTTTAATTAATTCTTAATTAAAATAATATTAATTTAACATCTTAATATTAAATCAATAAAATATCAATTCCACCAATAAATCAATTTTGTATTTAAATCATAATTTATTAATTGATTTTCTGTTTTTTTTAATTTCATTTAAATTAAGCGTTTTTAATTGTATCATATACAATCAATCAAAAACCCTAAAATTGAGTTAGAACATTTCCAATTCATCACCCTAATTTCATACATCAATACTCAATTTGTTATTCCAATTTAAGAGCTAGTAGAGGGACCTAATGGACCTACAAATCATAAGCTCCAACGATCTGTAATTAATTCATTAAAACTATTTAATTGAATTAATTACTATTTGTTAACTATCAAGACACACCACTATAGTGTTGGGGTTTGTGCCCTAAAGTCTTGTGTCCTGTAGTTTGTAAACAACTTTGTACGAATACTTGTGATGTATAATATAAATGATATTTACTTCACTACTTGACTTTGTACATTTAGATGTTTTTTATTTTACCAAAAACCAATAAACTTAATATCCCTGGTTGTCTTTATGTAACTTAAGCATGTATGTAGTGACATACAAGTGGATCATGTCTTAAATGACAATAAAAATAGTCTATAATATATGGATATAGGAGGGAAACCTTATGCCCTGGTACACTAGCGGACGTGGCCCACTTTGTGAAAAATTATTACAAATGTTGTGACTTGTCACAGATGGTTTGATCCTGATCATTCGTGTAGTGGACATGCGAGCAAGGGCGTCCTATACAAAGAGTTTGTATAAGACTTGACCTCGAAGTGTTAATGTCTTGTTATATAACACCGTTCATGACTGAGACTTCAGTTCACTAGGATGACCATAGGTAACATGGCCTCAATCCTGAGTGAGTTGGGAACTCTTGCCATTGAGGGTGGTCCTTTGATTTGCATCGGTACAAGTGGCCAGAACACCGACTCCTACCATTTTGGGGATTCATCTGATTTGGGAGCTGGAAACTCAGCTTTGCAAGATGGAGTTCACTCCTTCCCCAAAGTAGGGATAAGTAGATAGATTGCTCTCTTAAAGGTTGATCCCAAGGCTTGAACGATGTGGAGGCACGCATCTTCTCATGGCCCAAGAAGTGTTCACACATAGTAGGACTATGTTGTATTGTTCATTAAAGGGATCAGTGGTACTTAAGAAGGAAGATGTAATTACAGGGGCAAAACAGTAAATTGGCCTGTTGTAATTACGGGCATCTATGAAGGGTCATCATTCTGATGATTGATTATATCCAATAGACATAGAAATATATCTATGGCAAGAAGAGTTCAACTATCGGTCTTTAGTGGAATTCCTAGCAGTTAACGGATGGTGGATATCGTGACTAAAGAGTTTAGTCAGCTATTCACGTACCGTTGGAGCTTCGAGCCATAGGTCCATAAGGTCTCCTTGGTAGCTTGGATACAAGTTGAGAATCAGTTTTTGGGTCAGTTTGAAATGTTCAAATTGACAAAAGGGAGTTCGATTATATATGATATAATTGAACGAGTTAACTTTATGTATGAGATACATTAATTTGGAGGAAATTGGATATAAATATGATTTATATCTAGTAGAGGAAAATATTACAATTAATATATGATATTAATTTATATGTTATGAATACGATAAGATCACATTCATTGGACGGTTATAAAGAAAATGAGACGACGTCTCTTCTGTTCTAAATAACGGATGAGTGCATTATAAATAGTTGACGGTGTGCAAGAGTCATATGCGCGAACATTGTGAAAAAGATAGTGTCATCGTTTAGAAAATCAGTGCCTATACGATAGTGACTGCACGATCGCTTACATATATGATATTGCTAAGCGATCACTTATCGATTACACCGTCGCGCACTATTAGCTAAACGATCGTTTACCTTTTCTTAAGCGATTGTTTAGCTCCCAATATTTACTAAACAATCGTATAGACGATCGCTTAGTTTTTTCTACGCGATTGTTTGGACGATCGCTCATCCTTTTCCTACACGATCGTGCATATGATCACTTATCTTTTCCTGTACGATTGTTTAGACGATCGCTTACTTTTTCTTACACGATCGTATACTTTACCTAAACGATCAAGCATCTTGTCTATGCGATAGACGACCTCATCTCCCACTTGCTTGATCGTTGTGTACGGTCTCTTCCTTCTTCCCTCTACCAAATCCGAACAAAGCCCATAGTTTGGATTCTCACTCCAAGAATACTGAAGGCTCTGGGTGGTGTTGTCTTCTCCATTTCCTTCTGTCCGAGTGGTGATTGTTCGAGGTAGATGGTTGGGTTTTAAAGTCGTTGTGAAGAAGAAGTCCTCATCTGGTATCATCTCTTGATCTCTTTAGCATTATGAATGCATATTAGTATGTTTTGAATGTATATGCGGTAATTCTTCCACAATGAATTGGAAAGATTTGCTTCCGCTCATAGGTACTCTTGAATAAGAGTTCCTTCAATTGGTATCAAATCACTCAATTTTCTGATATTCCAATTCATTGCTACAAAAGAATTGTAAATACGTTCTTGGTGGGTGCATTTCTACACTGTTTAATCGTTAAATTGCTGTGGATTTGTGAATTTATGGATGTTTTCGTGGATGTTAGCCTCGGTTTGATTTAATTCTTTTATATTTGTAGTTTTTTATAAAGGCCCCAATGTAGTTGTTTATAAAGGCCCCTACATTTTTGGGCATTAATAATCGTTATCGAGTCTGTATTCTAAGTCTGTTTGAGTTTTGAGTCGTTCGTGAAGAAGGTTGGAGCAAGCATTGCAGTTCTTCAAGGAAGAAGACGATCAAAGGTTGATCGCATCGTGCAGATGATGGGGAACACGATCGCTGTTGATCGCATCGGTTAGATGATGGGATATGCGATCAAGGGTTGATCGGATCGTGCAGACGTAGGGAACAAGATCGTTGTTGATCGCATCGGTTAGACGATGGGGTATGTGATCAAGGGTTGATCGCATCGTGTAGATGATGGGGTATGCAATCAAGAGTTGATCACATCGTGTCAAAAATTGGGTACGCGATCGCTGAGTATCGGGTCTTGTAGACGATGGGATGCTCGCGTATCATTTAACGCACGCGCGCACTAGACGATCATTTAGGTCAACAAGCTTCATCGCTTAGTAACTGACTAAACGATCGCTTAGTAACGTACGGTAAATCATTTACCTGTCGCCACGTTAAGTGATCGCATAGACGATCGTTTTGGTCAGCAAGCTTCATCGCTTAGTAACTGACTAAACGATCGCTTAGTAATGCAAGGTAAATCGTTTACCTGTCGCTGCGTTAAGTGATCACATAGATGATCATTTTGGTCAGCAAGCTTCATCACTTAGTAACTGACTAAATAATCGCTTAGTAACTAAAGGTAAATCGTTTACCTATCGATGCGTTAAGTGATCGAATAGACGATCGTTTTGGTCAGCAAGCTTCATCGCTTAGTAACTAACTAAACGATCGCTTAGTAACATAAGGTAAATCGTTTACCCATCATCACGTTAAGTGATCACATAGACGATCAGGCTTCATAGCCTCGTTGTCGTCTACGCAACCATTTAATTTTACTTCTATCGTCTAGTGCACGTTGGATGATCATCTACTTATGACGTTTACTACACGATGGAATCCTCCTGGCGGTCCAAGACCCGATTCACCTGTGAACCGGTTTGCTCAATGAAAAATGTAATAGATAGGGTTATTTCATTCCAGTTTTTGTAAAGGCTCCTCCCGGTCCATTAATCCTTTATTTATTACATGCGATGTAAGTATTTTTTAATATGTCATATTGTATGCACATATAGTAAATCCCACCTTAGATTATGCAATGGTCATGCATCATCTCTTTATTGTAATTGTTATAATTTAGAGGAGCATGATTTAATTTAAATAAGTGCATGCTCATGCATCATATAATATAAGGGTTATATTTATGTATGCTTTTTTTTTTTTTAATGTTATATTTATAAGCATTATAAATACTTCGTTATACGGGATGAGTGTTTTAATTCTTTATTTTATAAATGGTTATAAAATAAAATTAGAACTAAAATAATTAGTAAAAGATTAATATGTAGCAAGTCTATCTATAGTAGACCCTTTGTCGAAGGCGAGTTCTGTCTACACTGGGATATTTAAGATGACGACAACAGAACACCCTTACCTGGGAACCTACCTGGAAAGGTAATTTAGATAGATTTGATGCATGCATGCAAATTAAGGCCAGCCCATTAAAGAGTTTAATGTGATTATTTGGAATTTTTTTTTTTAATTTCAAAGACAAAATTTGTTTTTGAGAAAACTTAATAAATGACTTAGATCATCATCAGTAGCCGGATTGTCTAGTTTAATAAACCCCTAGGTAGAACATTCAATGGGAGGTTCTTGGGGCATTTGATGCTTCATTTTCACCTCTCGCGTTTCTCTCCCTCATAGTCCACACCGTGAGATCTACCCTCAGTCTCGAGGCACCTTTGGCGTGTCCCCCTAACAGATGGTGTTTGGGTAGGTCAATATCAAGGTAGATGGAGAGAGTGTTCATAGTAAGTAGGGGCGGGAAATGCGACATCATATCCCTCGGTCTCCCTCGTTGGATTGAATAAAGTTTCTGTGCATCGCCTCATGGCACCCTGGGTGTGTCCCCCTATAGGATGGATGTTTTGCGCTTTCTTTATTTGATCTCCTATAAGAGGATAAGGTTACTTAGTCTCTTGTCCTAATATACTTTTTTCCCTATGGTGAGTGCATTAGGGCAGGACTCTGGGGCCGAAAACAAGGGGTATACTTACACAGTATTGTTAAGGGTTAACTATTCTGGACCAAACAAATGGTGGCTATTAGGTTTAGTTCCAAGAGTTGGTTCTGCCTAATGGTTGAGAATGTCTCATCCCAGTGAAGGGTCATCCAATCACCCCACCGATGATGTTTTTCTTACCTCACTGGGGCATCGTTGCAAAATAGAAGTCTTTTCACTTAGGGTACTTGGAATTTGTTTGTCTAAAATTAATTGGTTAATTAGAAAATGTGGTTTTTGCAAAGTCTTATAAAAGGTTATTCGTTTTCTTTTCAGCAACGGTTTTTAATGGCATCAACTACTACCAATTTACTTAGTGCCGAAAAACTGAGTAGTCAAAACTATTCAAGTTGGAAACATATGCTCACGACGAAACTCATAATCGAGGATCTGAAGTTTGTCCTTACGGAGGAATGTCTTCCTATTCCACCTTAGGACGCTACTCGAAATGTTCGGGCAGCATACGAGCGTTGGACACGGGCAAACGAGAAAGCCCGAGCCTATATTTTAGCCAGTCTTAGTGATGTGTTGGCCAAGAAACATAAGTCCATGGTCTCAGCTCATGAGATCATAGAGTCCCTGGGGGGAATGTTTAGACAGCCGTCTAGACAGCTCAAGCATGAGGCTCTGAAACACATCTTTAGCTCCAAAATGGAGGAAGGCACCTCTATTCATGTACACTTGCTGAATATGATGGTCCAATTTAATGCGACGGAGATGAATGGGTCTAAAATCGATGAGGGCAGTCAGGTTAGCATTATCCTGCATTCATTGTCGGAGAGCTTCCTCCACTTTGTTAGCTATACGATTCTTAACAAAGTGGACTACTCCCTTACCACTCTCCTTAACGAGTTGCAAACTTACCAATCTTACTGAAAAGTAAGGAGAAAAAAGGACGTGAGGAAAATGTTGTCTCATCCTCTAAAATGTTCTATCGAGGTTTGACCATAATAACGAGTAGAAATGCACGTTATTATAGCGCAAAGTTATAAAACAATGCAGGATTGTATTGATAAAAATATAAAATATTGCATCCAAAAGATTAAGTTCACAACATTGCGATCGCATGCGTCCATCGCATTAAAATAGCTAACTTATGTATTTTTGTGCAGAAAATGCGTTGACGCAAGGTGGAAATGCGATCCAAAGAAATTAACGTCCAAGTGTATTAAGAGATTGTGTTGACGCAAGGCTATGCGATCATTTGCGCTCGCGAATATCTGCTCAAGAAGGTGGCCGCATAGAGCCGGTGCATCATGAGGAGCGCATCTGGATGAAAAGCGTAATAAATCACGATGGGACAGAAAGCTGATGACAGTCGATTTCGAATTAAGTTGACAAGCCATTAACGACCTACTGTAGCAAGTACACTCAACTTTTCGGTGACAAATATTCGGCGCATCAGACAGAGAATTAATGCCATCCCATCAGTGTAATCATAAGAGAGAATAAGCCTTTCACCCTGAAGCTCTATAAATACCGAAGGCCACCTTCAGTGAAGGAGTTCGTTCAGTTAGATAATTTTCCCTATATATAGAAGTAGCCTTGTTCATAGATTTCTTTTACTTAGAAGGCGGAAGCGAGTGAAGGGAGATTATACCGAGAGATCGTTCCGATGAACTTGGAAGAGTGTCGAAAGCGTCGAAACCAAAGAGAGAGCCAACTCTTGTGGAAGCAAGAACATCTTTTGAGCAGAATAGAGATAACACAGTGTAAAAGCCCTGGGAAGCAAGGAATTGCTACCAGGATCTCTACCCTTATTTCCATTGTCATTTTGTACTCTGAACTCATTTATATAAATGGAAATTGCATCTTTATATCTGTGCACTCTCTATACTATACGCATGAGTAGCTAAATCTATCGAATGGGTTGAGAAGTACTTAGCTAGCATAACTAGGAATCTTCATTCTATGCGATTATCTTGTATTATGTATACGTCATTCGTCCATTAGAGATACTTGGAAAGGTAGTCTAAGGATAAAATCTAGGCTTGGAAAAGTTAGATTAGAATCTAGGCTCGGGAGAGCCAGGTTAGAATGCATAATCAAGAGATAGAAGCTTAGGAATAAGCTCTGTTTGCTATTAACGCATCACATGCGTCCTAGAGATAGTTTATGATTGTATGCGGTCACCTTGTCCTTGTGTGCATCTCGCATCATCGCATAGGCAAGAAGAAGAGACTTAGGAATAAGCTTTATAGAAATTATCGCATTCATCGCATGCGTCCTAAATTATGAGCCATCGCATTTGCATTGGAAAATGATTTGTTGTCGCATGAGTGTAGCGTGATCTCATAGCTTGAACGCATTATCGGGAAACGCTAGCTAAAGACCTTCTCAACCCGTTCCGCCGCATACTCAGTGTATCTGTCGCATAATTATTCTTATCTCAAATCTGCCGCATACTTTGTATACTAAACAACAAACCAACCAAACCATTAATTTATTTGTTAACGCAAAGTGATCTAAAAGTTACCACCACATATTGTTTTCCTTTGTCCCTGAGTTCGACCCTGGGCTTACCAAGAGACTCAGTAGGATTTATACTTGGGTCCTACTGAGAAAACTTATTTGCACAACGCATATTCCACCATCGCATTCTATTCCATTATTTCATCGCATAAAATAACGCATCAGACCTTAGGAACAAAGTTTGCACCTTCAACTTCTAACTCTTGAAAGGGGAAGAAGAAGAAGAGTGGTAAAGGGAAAGGGAATGCACCTGCTAACCCGCCACCTGTCGCCCAGAAAAAGCCTCCAACACTGGTTGAAAAAGGAAAATGTTTACACTGTAACCAGGATGAACACTGGAAAAGGAATTGTCCTCGTTATCTGAAGGAAAAGAAGGCTGCCAAGGTAGATAAAGATAAATATGATTTGCTTGTATCAAAAACTTGTTTAGTGGAGAATGATGATTCTGCTTGGATAGTAGATTCGAGCGCCACTAATCATGTATGTTCTTCTTTTCAGGGGATTAGATCCTTGCGATAGTTGAAGGCTGGTGAGATGACGATGCGAGTAGGCACCGAGCACGTCGTCTCAGCTGTGGTAGTGGGAGACATCCAGTTTACTTTACAGAATAGGTTTCTTACATTAAAAGATGTCTTTGTAGTTCCTAAACTAAAAAGGAATCTTATTTCTGTAAAGTGTCTGTTACAATACAAATTAAACTATTTCTTTTAAGTTGAATAAAGCATTCATTCGTAAGGATGGTGTTGAAATTTGTACAGCTAAACTGGAAAATAACTTGTATGTGTTAAGACCTTTAGCCTTAAGTTCCCTCCATAACATAGAGATGTTTAAATCTGTCGTAACTCAATCTAAACACCAACGAGTTTCTCCAAAAGAAAATGCCCGATTTTGGCACCTTCGATTAGGGCACATCAATCTCAGTAGGATTGAGAGATTGGTGGAGAATGGCCTTCTAAGCAAGTTAGAGGAAAATTCTTTACCAGTGTGCAAATCTTACCTTGAAGGTAAGATGACTGAACGAAATTTTACTGGAAAAGGTTACCGAGCCAAAGAGCCTCTTGAATTTGTACATTATGACCTTTGTGGTCCTATGAATGTGCGAGCTCGAGGAGGCTATGAGTACTTTATCAGTTTTACTGATGATTACTCGAGATATGGGTATGTCTCTCTGATGCAACAAAAGTCTGATCTTTTGAAAAGTTCAAATTATTTAAGGCCGAAGTTGAGAATGCTTTCAATAGACGAATAAAAACACTTCGATCAGATCAAGGTGGAGAGTTTTTGGATTCTGAGTTCCAAGACTATTTATTAGAACATGGAATCGTTTCCCAACTCTCGGCATTGGGTACACCTCAGCAAAATGGTGTAACAGAGACGAAAAATAAAACCTTGTTGGACATGGTTCGTTCGATAATGAGTTACGCTTCCTTACCGGACTCATTTTAGGGTTTCGCAGTGGAGACTGCGGTATACATTCTCAATTGTGCTCCTTCTAAGAGTGTTGCAAGAACACCTCTAGAGTTGTAAAATGGGCGTAAAGCTAGTTTATGTCACTTCTGCATATAAGGTTGCCCAGCACATGTGCTTGAGGCAAATCCCAAGAAGTTGGAATCATGATCGAGGTTGTGCCTCTTTGTAGGCCACCCCAACGGTACACGAGGAGGTTACTTTTATGATCCATTTGAAAATAAGGTGTTTGTTTCCACGAATGCTACTTTCCTGGAGGAGGATCATATCAGGGAGCACAATCCACATAGTCAAGTTGTGTTAAGTGAGCTTTACAAAGAAACTACTGAAACTTCAATAAGAATTGTTGAAGAACCTGCTTCATCAACCATAATTGTTGATGATAGTTCATCTGGTAGGTCAGTTCCACCTCAAGATTTGAGGGAGCCTTGATGCAGTGGGAGGGTTACGAACCCGCCTGATCGCTATCTAGGTTTCATAAAAATCCTAGCTATGGTGACAGGTGGCGACGTAGAGGATCCGTTGTCCTATAAAAAGGCAATGGAGGATGTTGATCGGGATGAATGGGCCAAAGCCATGAATCTCAAGATGGATTCGGTGTACTTCAACTCGGTATGGGATCTTGTAGATCAGCCTGATGGGGTAAGACCTATAGGTTGTAAATGGATCTACAAGCGCAAATGAGGTGCTGATGGGAAGGTACAAACCTTCAAGGCTCGACTTGTGGAAAAGGGTTATACCAGGTGAAGGGAGTCGACTATGAGGAGACTTTGTCACCTATTTCCATGTTAAAGTTAATTCGCATGATAGTGCATTGAGGAGACGTGATCATCACGAAAATCGCCTTGGAGAAAAACGTTGCTGATCCATTTACGAAGGCTCTCACGGCTACAGTGTTTAAGGGTCACCTTTAGAGCATGGGTCTACGGGACTGCCCGCGGATGGACTAGAGCAAGTGGGAGATGTTGTTGCGTTGGGTTTTTATGCCCTAGTTTATTATACCTGTTTACTTGTACTCCCCACTTTTCTTTAGGACAAGTGGGAGATTGTTGGGGTTTGTGCCCTAAAGTCTCGTGTCCTGTAGTTTGTAAACAACTTTGTACGAACACTTGTGATGTATAATATAAATGATATTACTTCACTACATGACTTTGCACATTTAGATGTTTTATTTTACCACAAACCAATAAACTTAATATCACTAGTTGTCTTTATGTAACTTAAGCATGTATGTAGTGACATACAAGTGGATCATGTCTTAAGTGACAACAAAAATAGTCTGTAGTATATGGATATAGGAGGGAAACCTTATCCTGGTAACACAACAGACGTGGCCCGCCTTGTGGGATTTTTACAAATGTTCTGACTTGTCACACATGGTTTGATCCTGATCATTCTTGTAGTGGACATGCGAGCGGGGGTGTCCTATACAAAGAGTTTATATAAGACTTGACCTCGAAGTGTTAATGTCTTGTCATATAACACCATTCATGACTGAGAGTTCACTTCACTAAGATGACTATAGGTAACATGACCTCAATCCTGAATGAGTTGGGAACTCGTGCCATTGAGGGTGGTCCTTTGATTTGCATGGGTGCAAGTGGCCAGAACGCCAACTCAAACTTACCATTTTAGGAATTCCTCTGATTTGGGAGTTGGGAACTCAGCTTCACAAGATGGAGTTCACTCATTCCCCAAAGTAGGGGTAAGTAGATAGATTGCTCTCTTAAGGGCTGATCCCGGGGCTTGAAAAATGTGGTGCCACACATCTTCTCATGGCCCGAGAGGTGTTCACATATAGTAGGACTATGCTGTATTGTTAATTAGAGGGAGCAGTGGTACTTAAGGAGGAAGATGTAATTACAGGGTAAAATGGTAAATTGGCCTATTATAATTATGAGCATCTGTGAAGGGTCATCGTACTTATGATTGGTTATATCCAATGGACATAGAAATATATCTATGGTAAGAAGAATTGAGTCTTTAGTGGAATGTCTGGCAGTTAATGGATGGTGGATATTGTGACTAAAGAGTTTAGTCAGCTATTCACGTACCATTGGAGCTTCGAGCCATAGGTTCATAAGGTCCCCTTGGTACCTTGGATACAAGTTGAGAATCAGTTTTTGGGTCAGTAGTGTTGCAGAAAAGTAGAGATATTTGGGAACACAAAAGTGTTGCAGATTTCAATAAAACTCCGGATATGGGCGTGTGGATCCTCGCCATGTCTTCCACCAAACTGTTCAGTCGTTTGAATCATCTGCAACATAACCAGTTTCATTTCAAATCTCGATCCGTCCAGAGCTGGCCTCATGATTCCTGGGGAGAAATCATATAGGGTGGGCGACGCATAGTCCTGAATGGGTCTATTGCGGTCATTCGCAAGGAAGATGGGGTTGGCCATTATATTATTTGCGTTTGCAACTCTCTCTTCTGGTTGTTCCGCCATTCTTGGAGTTCTGTCTTGTTATTGTTGGCAGTTGTTTCTCAATCTTCGTCCAAAAATTCTTTCAATCTCCGGGTTGTAATTTGCCAGAGATTGAAAGCTGCATAGAAAATCAGAAAAATTACCGTTAGCACAATGTATTGCCGTAGTCCCCGGCAACGGTGCCAAAAATTTGATGTGTGTTGTTATGCGATGAAATAATGGTAAAGGACGTGATGGTGGAAAATGCGTTGGGCATGCAAATTTTCTCAGTAAGACCCAAGTATAAATTCTACTGAGTTGCTTGGTAAGCCGAGGGTCGAACACAGGGACTAAGGAAACAGTATGCGATGGTAATTTTAGATCTCTTTGCGGTGGCAAATAAACAATGCATTGGTTAGTTGGTTGTTTTTAAAGTATAAAATCTATGCGGCAGATTTAAGAAAAGAGTTAATAATACAAAAGATGCGATCAGTATGGGGGGGAACGGGTTGAGAAGGGATTTAGCTAACACTTTCTAGGAATGCGTTCATATTATACGATCATGCTACACACATACAATAGCAAGTCATCTCTCAATGCAAATGCTATGGCTTCTAGTTTTAGAACGCATGCGATGTATGCGATGGTGTCTATAAGACCTACATTTAAGCCTCTATTCTTATCTATGCAATGACGAATGACATACACATACACAAGGCGACCACATACTACCATAACCAATCTCTAGGGTGCATGCGATGCATGTTGGTAAACAGAGCTTATCTCTAAGTCTCTATCTCTTACTTATGCAGATCTAATCTTGCTCTCTCAAATCCAGATTCTAACCTAGCTCTCTCAATCTTAGGTTCTTTCTTTAGACTCTCTCTCGAGTAGGTCTAAAGGGTGATGGGCGCAACATAAGACAAGATGATCGCATGCAATGAAGATCCTAGGTCATGTTAACTAAGTACTTCTCAACTCATTCAACAGTTTTAGCTACTCATGCATATTTTAAAGAGAGTGAATAGATGTAGAAATGCAAGTTCCATTCTATATATGAAATTGAGGTACAAAATGAAAATGTGACAGAAAGATTGATGGAACACGAGACATACGCAGTGGAATAAAGATCTAATTACACTCTAATTGCTTTTAATTAAAAGGAAAATAGCATGCAACCCTACTTAATTAATTAGGGGTTTTTTTTTTTTTGAAGAAATTACATTTGAAGCTCCCAAAAAGTTTTCATCTCCACCCGAACACGAACGGACTACCACTAAAGCTGATCTACTATCCTCTGGACTCAGAACCGAGTTATAGGACCTGATGGCTGAAGAACCCGAGAAAGAGAAAGAGATGGAAAAAAACTGGATTTTCTTTTTGGTGTGGGTTTTCTTTTTTTTCAACCCAAGTTTGAAAACTAAATTTGGCAAAATGTCAAAAGTTTTTAATCTAAATTCAAAAGCCCATATTTATAGAAAAGGGTCATGCAAAATTGCATGAAACAACTTATTAAAAACCCAACACCTAGAATCCACTATCAAAGTGGGCTTAATGTCTCCACTATAAGCCAACACCTAGCCCACTATTTTGTTAGTGGAATTATCCAACAAAAGTTTGGATTTTCCCACTAACTTTAGTCAAAGGGCAAAATAGTCATTTGGTCAAAATCAAACTTTGACCGAAAAGTCAACATTTTAACTTTTTATGATTTTTTCCATGTTGACTAATTTTGACCTCCCGAGCATGAATCCGCATTGATTTTATCGAAACTCAAATCACATTTGAATATAAGGTTGGCAAAGTTTGACTTTTCAAAGTCAAAAAGTCAACTCTTTGACTTTTTACATTTTTTACCATTTCCATTATTTTCGAGCTTCCGAATATGAACGTATTCATATTCTTGATATTTAAATAACATCTAAATATTAAAGTTGTATCTCTAAACTGAAAAACCGATCACTATATCACATATACTTGTCGGTTTCTCTCTCTTCACCTAATTCGAACAATTCGAATTATTCTATCATACTGTTCTAAGTTTATTTCATATGAGCTGGTAGGGGAACCTAATGGACCTATAGATCATGGACTCCAACGATCCAAGATTAGCTGGCTAAACTCTTTAGACAGAGCTAATCAACATTCGTTAAGTCATGGGTCATTCCACTATAGTCCTGTAGTTGCACTCCCCTCACTATAGATATATTTGTGTCTATATGATATAACCATGAATAGTAAGTTAATCCTTCACAGGTTGTTCGTAATCTCGGCTAGGTCATAAAAACCGTTTTACCCCCGAGACTACATCTTGTTCTTTAAGTTTCACTGATCCTCTAATGAACAATTGGTTTAAGGTCCAACCTATAAACGAGCCCCTCTCGAGCCAAGGAGAGGGTGGAGCCCCTTGTTCAAGACTTGGATTCAGTACCAAAGGGAACAACCTATCTACTATTCCTATAACAGGTAGGAGTGAATTCCGTCTTGCACCCTATGTTCTCAGCTATCCACCTAATCTTACCCTTGAAATGGGAGGCTTATTGTGCCAACGATAATGAGCTGCCCTCACCTATGCAGATCTAAGAATAATTCCGAGTGAACAAGATTTCATAGTTAGCTCAAGATTAAAATTAAGTTACCTAGGTCATCAATTAACGAAATAGTCAGTTTTATACATAAAACGACATTTAGAACGTAAAAAGTAACTATTTCATGGTTCAGTCATATGCAAACTCATTGCATAGGATGCCCCCACTCACATATCTCTATATGAACGATTCAGGATCACATCGTTTGTACTAACTACAAAGTGGGCCGCATCCATAATCCCCAGAATAAGGCGCCCAACCTTATTCATATACTATAGACCATTTTGGCTATATATTTGAACTTGATCCATATTTATGTCACTATATAAAGTTCAAATTATATTAAATAGCTTTAGGACCTTAGTTTATTGATTCAAGATTACAATTTCAATAACAATTTTATCGAAAAACAAAACAGAATATGTTTATTAATATACAAACTACGAGTTTTAGGACATAAAATCCAAAAAACTCCCACTTGGACTAAAACTCCTAGTAGAGTATCACAATGTTGAATTTAAGTGAGAAACATATGAGTACAATAAACATATAAATACAATAAACTAGGGCATATACCCCAAAGTTCTCCCACTTGTCCTAGTTTACAAACTTCGTAGACCTAGACTCTCTAGGTGACCTTCAAACACTTTAGCTGTGAGGGCCTTTGTAAAAGGATCAGCAATGTTTTGCTCTGAAGATATCTGGGTCACTACAACGTCTCTACGATGTACAATCTCCAAATCAGATGGTATTTGCACTCGATATGCTTGTCGCGCTCGTGGCTTCTTGGTTCTCTTGAATTTGCAACTGCACCACTATTATCGCAATATAGGGTGATAGACAGATGCATATTTGGAACGACTTCCAAATCTGTCAAGAATTTCCTCAACCATACTGCTTCCTTTACTGCTTCACATGCAGCTACGTATTCAGCTTCCATTATGGAGTCCGCAATACAGTTTTGCTTCACACTTCTCCACACCACTGCTCCTCCATTCAGAATGAACACTGATCCCGATGTAGATTTTCTTGCATCTTTATCGGTTCGAAAATCAAAGTCAGTGTATCCAGTAAGGATCAAATCCTTAGTACCATACACGAGCATGTAGTTCCTCGTTCTCCTAAGATACTTGAGGATATTCTTAACCGCCGTCCAATGATCATATCCAGGATTGGACTCATACCTACTGACTATCCTTACTGCATAACACATGTCAGGTCTAGTACATAACATTGCATACATCAGGCTCCTTACTGTGGAAGCATAGGGAATGCGTCTCGTATCTTCAACCTCTTGAGGTTTTTTAGGACATTGATCCTTTGACAAATGAATTCCATATGTGTAAAGTAACATACCTCTTTTGGAATTCTGCATCTTATACCTAGACAACATTTTGTCTATATAAGTTGCTTGAGACATGGCCAGTGTTCTGCTCTTGCGGTTTCGAATAATCTAAATCCCGAGAACATACTACGCATTTCCCAAATCTTTCATTTGGAATTGTGTTGCTAGCCATTTCTTGATGTCAGTTAGGTAACCTACTTCATTCCCAATGAGTAGAATATCATCAACATATAAAACTAAGAACGCTATAGTAGAATTCACGATCTTCTTGTAAACACAAGGCTCGTCAACATTCTGTTCAAAGCCATAAGATTTTATCGCAGTATCAAATCTTATATTCCAAGATCTAGAAGCTTGTTTGAACCCATAAATGGATTTTTGAAGCTTACAAACCTTTTGTTCTTGACCCTATGCAGTAAATCCCTCTGGTTGAGCCATATAGATACTCTCCTCAAGATCGCCGTTTAGAAAGGCTGTCTTGACATCCATCTGCCAAATTTCATAGTCATAAAAGGTGGCAATGGATGAGAGTATTCTAATCGACTTAAGCATGGCAACGTGAGAGAAAGTTTCTGCATGGTTGACTTCCTCTCTCTGGGTATAACCCTTTGCCACAAGTCGAGCATTAAAAATCTATACTTTTACCGTCTTGGTCTCGTTTTCTCTTGTAGATCCACTTACAACCAATTGGTTTTACATTATTTGGTTAATCTACAAGTTTCCAGACAGAATTGAAGTATATAGACTCCATTTTGAGGTTCATGGCTTTGACCCACAGACTTCATTTTGAGGTCCATGGCTTTGACCCACTGATCACGGTCCACATCTTTCATCGCCTGTTTATAGGTTGATGGATCCTCTATGTCGTCATCAG
>NC_052350.1:35888860-35899133 GCF_009727055.1 Benincasa hispida
AAAGCCAAGCATGAATCTCACGGTGTGAACTCTTAGGGATGCTAGAGCTAAAAGTACATTACTTCTCTCTAGCTGAAGTGTTCTAGACGGTTAGGGTATAAAATACTTAACGATACATTTCGGCTAAGTAAACATATCCTAAGTCTAGGTGATTCATCCGAGTATAACTTTTATACTGGATTTTTAACCTACGATGTCTAAGTGATAAACAAATTTTATTACCTCACACCGCTCACGCATGCTCATAAAACTAGTTTAACCTAACTCAGACGCCGACTCGATCTCCAGGTAGTAGGTGTTCCATGAATCGTCAACTTAAAAACCTTCAACCTTAGTCATCTTATCTGACTTTTTGCCAAAATCTTGTCAGGTGAGTTTTCTTGTAACTTCGATTTTACAAGATATCGACCTATTTTCTATGAAAAAGGGACTGCTCAATGGTTAAGCCTAAGTGAGCATGCATCTTATCTGTATTATAGATTTTAGAAGTCTAGGTTATTTTATAACAATTATAAAATAAATTATAACAATTATAACCCTAGAGCATTCATCTATAACATGCTTCCTTCAATCAAAGATGCTTTAATATAACACTTATATTAAAACTAAGTATGCATAGTATATATTTTATAACACTTATAACATATAACTGCATGCCACATGCTTTTCTTATGGTGGGGTTTGAAAACTATATGGCATACTATATGCACACATAATCAAACAATATTATACATCACATGCATAATAGGTAAACCACACTAAAGTGGATCGATTTTGGCAATAAACACAAACAAATAATTAATTTATTACAGAAATCAGCGACTAGATTACCAGAACCGGCTTCAAACACTTTGAGCCATCTTGAACCGGCCAAAAAAATCTTGAACCGGCACAAAAAACCAAAAACCAAGTTGAACCGGTCAAACCAGCTCAACCATGCCAAACGGACCAGTTGGTCAACGCTCGCTGGCGCGGTCAATGGAAGTTGGGTGGGTCGGGTCGAACGGAAAGCGCGGGTTGCGGAGCGCGGAAGCGCGAGCAGACGGGCAACGATACTGGGTCGGCGAGTGGATGCACGGGACACGGAGGCGGGAGGCATGTGGGCGGAAAACTTGGTCGGAGCATGGAATGGGTCGGAAACTTTTGTTGATAGCTGGTGTGCACGAGGCTTCTCCGAACCGGGTTAGATCAATGCTCAGGTCGGGTCTGGAGGCTAATTCGGGTCTGTGAGCAAAATTTCTCCAAATTTTGATGTTGTCTTCTCTCTTGGAATCAAGTAATTACAACCTAATTTCAACTCTAATGACTCCAACAAATTTACTGACCCTTTTTCACACATTAATGCTCATAAACAAGTGAGCAATTACAAATTTCCACAATAAATTTAAAGAAAAACAATTCCAAAATCATAATAAATCCACTTTAGTCTATATTGCATTCAACCTTTGAATAGAAAGGAAAAAAAAACACTCACCAAAAGCAATTGAGTGTAATTAAAGCATGCTATGATACCACATGATGGAACACGAGACATACGCAGCGGAATAAGGATCTAATTACACTCTAACTGCTTTTAATTAAAAGGAAAATAGCATGCTACCCTACTTAATTAATTAGGGTTTTTTTGAAGAAATTACATTTGAAGCTCCCAAAACGTTTTCATCTCCACCCGAACACGACACGACCACCACTAGAGCTGACCTACTATCCTCTGGACTCAGAACCAGGTTGTGGGACCCGATGGATGAAGAACCCGAGAGAAAGAAAGAGATGGAAAAAAATGGATTTTCTTTTTGGTGTGGGTTTTCTTTTTTTTTTTTCAGCCCAATTTTGAAAACTAAATTTGGCAAAATGTCAAAAGTTTTTAATTCAAATTCAAAAGCCCATATTTATAGAAAAGTGCCATGCAAAATTGCATGAAACAACTTCATAAAAACCCAATACCTAGAATCCACTATCTAAATGGGCTTAATGTCTCTACTATAAGCCAAAACCTAGCCCACTATTTTGTTAGTGGAATTATCCAACAAAAGTTTAGATTTTTCCACTAACTTTAGTCAAAGGACAAAATAGTCATTTGGTCAAAGTCAAACTTTGATCGAAAAGTCAACATTTTGACTTTTTATGATTTTTTTCGTGTTGACTAATTTTGACCTCCCGAGCATGAATCCGCATTCATTTTCTCGAAATTCAAATCACATTTGAATATAAGGTCGGTCAAAGTTTGACTTTTCAAAGTCAAAAGTCAACTCTTTGACTTTTTACATCTTTGACCATTTCCATTATTTCCAAGCTTCTGAATATGAACGTATTCATATTCTTGATATTTAAATAACATTTAAATATTAAAGTTGTATCTCTAAACTGAAAAACTGACCACTATATCACATATACTTGTCTGTTCTAAGTTTATTCCATATGAGCTAATAAGGGAACCTAATGGACCTATAGATCATGGGTTCCAACGATCCGAGATTAGCTGGCTAAACTCTTTAGATGGAGCTAATCAACATTCGTTATGTCACGGGTCATTCCACTATAGTCTCGTAGTTGCACTCCCCTCACTATGGATATATTTGTGTCCATATGATATAACCATGATTAGTAAGTTAATCCTTCACAGGTTATTCATAATCTCGGCTGGGTCATAAAAACCGTTTTACCCCCGAGACTACATCTTGTTCCTTAAGTTCCACTGATCCTCTAATGAACAATTGGTTTAAGGTCCAACCTATAAATCGAACCCCTCTCGGGCCAAGGAAAGGGTGGGGCCTCTTATTCAAGACCTGGATTCAGTACTAAAGGGAACAACCTATTTACTATCCCTATAACGGGTAGGAGTGAATTCCGTCTTGTACCCTATGTGCCCAGCTATCCACCTGATCTTACCCCTGAAATGGGAGGCTTATTGGGCCAGCGATAATGATTTGCCCTCACTTATGCAGATCTAAGGATAACTCCGAGTGAACAAGAGTTCATAGTTAGCTCAAGATTAAGATTAAGTTACCTAGATCATCAATTAACAAAATAGTCAGTTTATACATAAAACGGCATTTAGAACGTAAAAAGTAACTATTTCATAGTTCAGTCTTATGCAAATTCATTGTATAGGATGCCTCCACTCACATATCTCTATATGAACGATTCAAGATCATATTGTTTGAACTAACTACAAAGTGGACCGCATCCATAGTGTCCCCAGAATAAGGCGTCCAACTTTATTCATATACTATAGACCATTTTGGCTATATATTTGAACTTGATTCACATTTATGTCACTACATAAAGTTCAAACTACATTAAATAGCCTTAGGACCTTAGGTTATTGGATTCAAGATTACAATTTCAATAACAATTTTATCGAAAAACAAAACAGAATATGTTTATTAATTTACAAACTACGAGTTTTAGGACATAAAATCCAACAAAGATAAAAAGGCTGGTAGCAATCTCTTGCTTCCCAAGGCTTTTACACTATTCTTCTCTACTTTGCTCAAAAGATATTCTTGCTCTCGCAAGAGTCGGCCCTCTCTCTGTTTTCCACGCTCCCTTGCACTCTCTCGAGCTAGCCAGGACGATCTTCCGGCATCCTCTCCCTTTTCTCGCTTCTGCCTTCTATGTATAAGGAAATTAAGAACAACTATGGCTATCTATGGTGAATTCTCCGAACTGAGCTAACTAGGCGAACTCAGCTAACTCTTCGATGAAGGTGGCCTTTGATATTTATAGAGCTTCAGGGTGAAGAGCTATTTCTTTCATATGATTGCACTGATGGGATGGCATTAATTCTCTGTCTGATGCGCCGAATATTTGTCACCGAAAAGTTGAGCGTACTTGGTACAGTATGTCGTTAACGACTTGTCAACTTAATTCGGAATCGACCGTCATTAGCTTTCTGTCCCATCATGATTTATTAAGCTTTCACCCAGATGCGCCCACCTTGATGTGCCGGCTATATGCGGCCACCTTCTTGAGCAAATTTTCGCAAATGCATATGATCGCATAGCCTTGCGGTCGCAATCTCTTATGCGCTCAGACGCTAATTTCCTTTGTTCGCAATTTCACCTTGTGTCAACCCATTTTCCTGCATAAAATACATAAGTTAGCTATTTTAATGCGATGGATGCATGCGATTGCAATGTTGTAAACTTAATGCTTTTGGACACAATATTATATATTTTTACCGCTGCAATCCATCATTGTTTTATAACTTTGTGTTGTAATAACGTGCATTTATGCTCGTTATCACGGCGGAGTTGAGAAAAGAGTTAATAATATGAAAGATGTGATGAGTATGCAAGGGAACGGGTTGAGAAGGGATTTAGCTAACACTTCCTAGGATTGCGTTCATGTTATGCAATCATGCTACATACATACAACAACAAGTCATCTCTCAATGCAAATGCTACGGCTTGTAGTTTTAGAATGCATGTGATGTATGCGATGATGTCTATAGGACTTACATCTAAGCCTCTATTCTTGTCTATGTGATGATGAATGGCACACACATACACAAGGTGATCGCATACAACCATAGCATATCTCTAGGGTGCATGCGATGCATGTTCGCAAACAGAGCTTATCTCTAAGTCTCTATCTCTTGCTTATGCAGATCTAATCTTGCATTCTCAAGTCTAGATTCTAACCTAGCTCTCTCAAGTCTTAGGTTCTTTCTTTAGACTCTTTCTCGAGTAGCTCTAAAGAGGTGATGGACGCAACATAAGACAAGATGATCGCATGCAATGAAGATCCTAGGTCATGTTAGCTAAGTACTTCTCAACCCATTCGACAGTTTTAGCTACTCATGCGTATTGTAAAGAGGGTGAACATATGTAGAAATACAAGTTCCATTCTATATATGAAATCGAAGTACAGAATGACAATGTGAAATAAAGATAAAGAGCCTGGTAGCAATTTTTTGCTTCCCAAGGCTTTTACACTATTCTTTTCTCTACTCAAAAGATATTCTTCCTCTCGCAAGAGTTGGCCCTCTCTCTATTTTCCACGCTCCCTGGCACTCTCTCGAGCTGACCAGGACGATCTTCCGACGTCTTCTCCCTTTTCTTGCTTCCGCCTTCTAAGTATAAGAAAACTAAGAACAAGGCTAACTATCTTCTATATGGCGAACTCTCTAAACTGAGCGAACTTTTCAATGAAGGTGGCCTTCGATATTTATAGAGCTTCAGGGTGAAAAGCTTTTTCTCTCATATGATTGCACTGATGGGATGGCATTAATTCTCTGTCTGATGCGCCGAATAATTGTCATCGAAAAGTTGAGTATACTTGCTACAGTGCCGTTAACGACTTGTCAACTTAATTCGGAGTCGACCGTCATCATCTTTCTATCCCATCATGATTTATTAAGCTTTCACCTTGATGCGTCAGCTTTATGCGGCCACCTTCTTGAGCAGATTTTCGCAAGCGCATATGATCGCATAGCCTTGCGGTCGCAATCTCTTAATGCGCTTGGACGTTAATTTCTTCGGATTGCATTTCCGCCTTGCGCCAACATATTTTCTACACAAAGTACATAAGTTAGCTGTTTTAATGTGATGGATGCATGCAATCGCAATGTTGTGAACTCAATGCTTTTGGACGCAATATTGTATATTTTTACCATCGCAATCCTGCATTGTTTTATATCTTTGTGCTGTAATAATGTGCATTTCTTCTCATTATCACACCCCCAAATTTAAAACAATGCTTGTCCTCAAGCATAGATTAAAGATTTTCTTTAGAAAGTCGACCGCCTTCTTCTTTCCTAGATTTCTCAAGGTTGCCTTCTTCAAATCCTATGCACCAAAATCTCCTTAATTCTTATTCTGGTCTCTTCTTAAAATATTTCTAAAATTTAGGGACCGCAAGTTTAACCTTCAAAAAGACTAAACTTGATTCCAGGGCATCGCATGATTTATTTCATATAAAAAAACTTTTTTCAACTGGGGTATTGTCAAATGATTTTTTATCCTTGCGTATTTTAGATATATTTTTTTCTATGCCTTGTGCTGATCCAAGTACCTAGCCTTCGTTTTGGCTTGCCCCCACGTGTGTCATGCAGACATCCAACTACGAGCAAGGCGCTCTTTCTCAGTCTAAACTCATGCCCATTTGGTAGTGGAGTTGCAATAATTTATTTATGCGTTGATCACGATTCCTACCTTCGTTTTGGCTTGCCCCCACGTGTGTCATGCGGACATCCAACTACGAGTAGGATCCGATCACAACGTTATGAATTTTTTTTGTAGAACCTAAAAATAGCAAGGTTGAGAATGAATACCGCACCCCCAATTTAACCTCAACAATGTCCTCATTGCTAAAAGATTGAAAGAAGTCAAGCGATGCTCTTAGGAAGTTTCGTAAAAAGTCAGCTTGAAAGAAAGCTGGTAGACCACTAACTTCTAGAAATATTTCATGAGATGAATGTCCTAAAATTAAGTTGACTCTAGTATTTACGAAAAAAATAGAGGTATGTGTTTCATTGTTGAAATCATAATTGACAAAGAGAAATAATGCGGTGACTTACTAAAGTAATCAATGTTAAATGATCGCGCCGACTAAAGAGGATGCGATGATAAAATTTTCAAAGTTAAAATGCGATGCGAGAGTGCAAAATTTGGAATAGACAAAGCCAAGGAAAGATACAACCCCCAAATTTGCTCTATCGCCCGCATTGGCTGTGATCGCATCCTTCCTCGTGGGAAACTACTTTCTTTGATTGTGGTGGCGGGATAAAGTATTTGCATCTTTCGTGTAGCTCCTCCGCAATCTTTCACCACGATCGTTGCAAAGAAAACATCGAGATGGTCAAATAAAAAAATAAAGTTAACAAAAATTTTCTTCAATTTTTTTTATACCATTTTTTTTTAATGCAACGAATAACAAAATGATAATAACTGTAAGGAGATAGAGATAGGTTCATGAATTGAAGATTTCAATGGATACTTCATAAAACTTGCATCCCTGATGAAGTTGAATCGCATGATTGTGCCGGGACCACCCACTTCTTTTTTAGTTAGAGTTCCTCAGGTGCACGGAAGCGACCTTGCGATGCAAGTCTTCTCCTCGATATATCTTGACTCTTTGCCCATTGACCTTGAATACATTGGTCCCATCTTCATTGGATAACTCAACCGCACCATGCGGGAATACCTCTCTGACTATGAAGGGTCCGGACCAACATGACTTAATTTCCCAGGGAAGAGTCGTAGTCACGAATTAAACAGTAAGACCTTTTTCCCAACTTGGAGATTCTTCTCGCATAATTGTTTGTTGTGCCAGCGCTTTACGCGCTCTTTATAAATATTTGCATTCTCGTATGCGTGAGTTCTCCATTCTTCCAGCTCGACCAATTGAAGTTTCCTTGCTTCCCCTACGGCCTTTAAATCAAAGTTTAGCTTTTTCATCGCCCACAATGCTTTATGCTCTAACTTGAGTGGTAAATGACATGCCTTTCTGAACACCAACGCATATGGGGACATGCCTATAGGTGTCTTATAGGTGGTCTGGTATGCCCACAAGCATCGTCCAGCTTTGTTGCCCAATCTTTTCGTGAAGGCTTCACTACCTTCTCTAATATCAGCTTGATTTCCCGGTTAGACACTTCAGCTTGACGATTTGTCTGTGGATGCTAGGCGGTGGCCACTTTATGGAGGATATTATATTTAAGCAGCAAATTTTTGACAATGTGATTAACAAAGTGGGAGCCTTCATCACTTATTATGGTACGTGGAGTGCCGAAATGAGTGAAAATATTTTTCTTCAAGAACTTGGAGACTACCGCCGCATCGCTTGCGGTGCACACTACCATTCTACCCATTTGGAAACGTAGTCGGCGGCTAACAAAATATATTTGTGACCATTCGATGGTGGAAATGGTCCCATAAATTCTATGCCCTAGACGTCGAACAATTGCAGTTCTAAAATGATGTTCATGGGCATTGCTTGCTTCCATGAAATATTTCCCATGCGTTGGCATCGGTCACATTTCATCGGCCAATAATACCCACTTTGTAATACTTTCGCTGCTTTGCGTTGGCCTCCAAAGTGTCCTCCGTATGGTGAGTCATGACATTGTGATAATATGCATTGGTGAGCAGCGTCTGGTACACATAGGTGCAAAATCTGGTCTGACCCCTTCTTATAAAGATTTGGCTCATCCCTATAATATGATCTGCATTCGTGTCTGGGCCCCCTCTTTTGGTGGTCTGTATATAGTCTTTGAGAAATTGTTCGCAAACCAGAAAATTGACCACGTCCGCGTACCATGGTAATTCTTCAATCTTAAAGAGCTGCTCGTCTGGGAAAGTTGCATTCACCTCTGACTAATTGCGGCTAAGTTCTGGATTTTCTAATCTGGATAAATGGTCCGCAACCTGGTTGATCAATAATTTTCATGTTGAATTCCTGGACGAGGAGAACCCATCTAATCAATCTCGGCTTCACATCTTTCTTTGTCATCAAATATTTTATCGCCGAGTGGTCAGTGTGAATGGTTACTTTAGTTCCTAGCAAATAAGCTCTGAATTTTTCCAACACAAATATCACCACAAGCAATTCTTTTTCTATGGTCGTGTAATTTGTTTGAGCAAGGTTCAAGGTTTTACTCGCATATGCAATGGGATGTAGCATTGTTTTCTTCTTCTGCGTCAGCACTGCTCCCATCGCATAACCGCTTGCGTCGCACATTAGTTCGAAGGGCTGTGTCTAGTCTGGTGCGATCAACACAGGTGCGGTTGTTAATGCATTCTTCAATATTTTGAATGCGTTGAGGCATTGATCATCAAAGTCAAACTTTCTGCAACGTACTCAGTGGTCGTGCAATCTTCGAAAAGTCTTTTACAAAATGTCTATAAAAGCCAATATGTCCTAAGAAGCTCCTAACAGCCTTCACATTCGTTGGAGGTGGAAGCTTTTCAATTGCTTCAATCTTTGCCTTGTCCACCTCCAGCCCATCCTTGGAGACCTTGTGCCCAAGCACAATCCCTTCCTTTACCATGAAGTGGCATTTCTCCCAATTAAGCACGAGGTTCGTCTCTTCACATCTTTTCAATATCTTCTCCAGAATGTTGAGACAGACTTCGTATGTTTGCCCATACACCAAGAAGTCGTCCATGAAAATTTCTATAGAGTCTTCAAGATATTCAGAAAAGATGGCCATCATACACCTTTGGAAAGTGCTTGGCGCATTGCAGAGGCCGAACGGCATGCGTCGAAACGTAAATGTTCCATGCGGGAAGGTGAATGTGGTTTTCTCTTGATCTTCAAGAGCAATCATGATCTGGTTATAGCCGGCATATCCATCCAAGAAGCAGTAGAAATTATTTCCAGCTAAGTAGTCTAGCATCTGGTCAATAAAAGCAAAGAGAAATGATCCTTCTTTGTTTCCGCATTCAGTTTGTGGTAGTCCATGCACGCCATCCGGTGATATTCCTCATTGTTATCAGTTCGTTATTTGCATTGAGGACTACCATCATCACTCCTTTCTTCGGCACGCATTGCACGAGGCTGATCCACATGCTATCAGCTATTGGATAGATAATTCCCGCATCTAACCACTTGATTATCTCCTTCTTTACGACCTTCTTCATCACAGGGTTGAGTCTGCATTGATGTTTGATCGATCCTTTGTGATTCTCTTCGAGACGAATCCTATGCATGTAGTATGCGAAGATGATTCCTATAATGTCTGCGAGCATCCAGCCAATTACTTTTACATACTTTCTCAGGATTCTTAGTAGTACATTCTCTTGATCTTCATTAAGTGCAGAGGAAATTATTACAAGCAGCTTTTCATTCTGCCCCAGAAACGTATACTTCAGGTGGTTTGGAAGGGTTTTCAGCTCTATTGTTGGTGGTTGTTCCAAGGATGGTTTTTTTGTTTTTCTTTCTTCACTCGTTGTCAGCTTGTCTTCTTTTGATGCGATCATCTCATCTTCTTTGGTTGTTTTTTCTGTGATCGCATTGCAGGCTACTATGGATGCGGTCGCATCCTCATCTTCATTTTCATCTTCAAACTTTTCTTCTTCATTCAAACTTGGTTCATCATCGGATTCATTGAGGCCTTCTTCTTCAGGATATTTCATGGCTCAGATAATGTCAAACCTAAGCTTTTGTTCATTCAAGTTCAGTGTGATCTCTTCTTTGTACACATCAACTTGGGCACGGCCAGTGGATAAAAATGGTCGTCCCAGGATGATGGGTACATCCTTGTCTGCTTCATAGTCTAGGATGATGAAGTCTGCTGGTAATATAAATTTGTCGATTGTAACGAGAA